>NC_143480.1:38133933-38415797 GCF_027475165.1 Benincasa hispida | reverse complement strand
TTAAGGATCAGTTCTTGGTGTTGATTTGAAATGTTCAAATTGACAAGAGGTATTTTGATTATATATGATATAATTGGTATGATGTATGAGATACATCTAGTGGAGGATCAATGTAAATAAGATTTACATTAACTATCATGGGATAGAAAAAGAACTATTGTTTATATGTTACATGAGATGAAATATTAAAACTATAGGTTATAAATATAATATGATAAGTTGGTTATCAATTATATTTATAATAATATTAATTATCGGATAATTAATTCTTTTTCTCTAATAACCAATTGAGTGGGAGGTTATTGGTGGTTCATGGTAACTGTGAGTTAAAAGAATATTTTTTCCTAATTTTAGAAAGTTTTTACAAAAGGTTAAAAAAAAAAATTTAAGTTTTTTCTCTCGCAAAAAGAAACTCACGGACGCTTGTCAAGTAAATACTGATTTACTAAGTGACAACATGTTTTAGTAAACGATTGTGTAATGTTTTGTAGGCGAAAGACACTGAGCTAAACGATCACTTAGCTTTTGCTAGACGATCGCTTAGCTTTAGCTAAACAATTGGGCTTCGACCTGTGCGATAGGTTTCTGTCTTCTCCCACTTACCCAATCGTGTACACGATTGTTCATTCCTCCTTCGTCTGCCTCATTCCAAGTCCGAACAGAGTTCATCCTCTGGATTCTCACACCGAGAATACCAAGGTAACCTTCTTGGTGGTGTCATACTCAACTTGACACCATCGAGGTTCTGTGGAGGTCATTCGTGTTGTTGGAGTGTTCGTGACCGAGGCGATCGCTGAGGACGAGCGCGAAGTGTTCATGCAGTGTTGTGGTCGTGTTGTTCAAGCGTTCAAGGTTGCTGTGTTCAATCGTTCATGAGCAAGGAGCGTAGAGACGAGTCTACAAATGTTTGTAGCTTTCACCTTGTTCATTTGTAGTTTTCATGTTGTAATTTCTATATTGATTGTATAACCGCATGTTTGTGTACGACTGTAATTTGTAATGTTCATTCATGATTGTAATTTGGAATGATCTTTATTCTGCTATTCATAGAAATCTCAAATTTGATTTCCTTCACAGGTGTCGTTGCAAGGGTCGAATCTTGTGGCCAATGATCCTAAGGGGAAACTGATAGTGGACCCAATGAGGGACCTATTAAGTTGGTGATGGAGGAACTAGACGCAAAGAATAAGAGAAAGAAGAAGGAAAATAGAGGGGGAAGGGGTGGAAAGGAAGATAAAAAGGAGGAAAAGGAAGAAAAGAAGAAAAGAAGAGAAAGAATAAGCAAAAGAAGGAGGAGCGACATCGGTGCAAGGTTAAGTGCTAGATGATGAAGGAGCAGTCCACCCCGCAAGGGTGGAGGAAACATTGGCAGTGAAGTCTTCTAAGTCAACAACAAAAGATATCGTAGAGCTCTCGAGAAAAAGGTTAGCCGCATCTAAGGCCCAACCAAGAGAGGGCAAAGGAGATGAAGATGAGACAGTAGTGCCCTTCATCTGATGGTTAAGAAGTAATGAAGTATGAGATTAAATGTTATATTTCTTTCTTTAGTTGTTTCTCCCAAGTTCAAAGCATCCAGGTGGATTTCGGCATCGAGCACCCATGACAAATAATTATTGTCATTAATGTCAAGGGCTGCGAATTCTAATTTCGTAAAGTTTTTCATGCAACACCTCAGCTAGGGAAGCGACAAGTGCTCATCCTGATAACGTATTATGAAATTGAGGAGCACAACAGGAACACAAATATAGAGAAAATATAATATAATGATATATATAAGTATAATAATAATAAATAAATAAATATAACATAACAATAAAATAAAATAACTAAAATTATGAAAACTGGATAACATGAAATTTTGGGTGGAATTTTGAAGTGGATTTTCTCACCAATATGTGTGTTTTTTCAAAATCCATCAAATACCACTATTTTTAGAGAGAGTGACAAATACAATGTAGTCTTACATGGACACCAAACATGAACAACTACAAGGCACATGAATAATATGAAGATTGACAGGTAACTTTTAGGACATTAAGCATTAGACATCTATTTTTATAATATTTATAATCAATTTAGATTTCTTTTTTTATAGAACTTTACTTTTCCAAGATAAGAACCGAGGATATTTTAAATGTATATTTCTTTATAGTACGAACTATAGTGGTTGTGCTTATATTGACAATAAAAATAATTTAAATTAGAACCATAGCGAGTAGGATTATATATCAAAAGAAAATATTCAATGTGTGAATTAATAATCACACTTGTACTAAAAAATAATAATAAATAAATAAATAAAGATCACTTACCTGGGTAGAAAATTATGCGTCTCTTGTTAAGGTTAGTATTTGAATTACTTCTCCAATCTATTTGAACTAAGGCCACATTTACCCTCGCTGAAAACGTAATAGATCAATAGGAATAAAAAAAGTAGATCCTATTTGATCACTTTTGGTGTTGTTTACTTATTCTGCATTTATACTGACACATGAACCCCACATCCAAATTTGTAATGAAATAAAGCAATATGATCAATGAATAAAGAGTACTTAATCCGATTATACATGAGAATTATGTCTTATAGTTACCGTTACCATTATAGTTATCATTATAGCTATCATTATCATTACTGTTGTAGCTGAAAAATTATCAATTTTGACATTTTTATTGTTATCATTATCATTACCGTTACTGTTTGACCCTCAAAGGTAGAGGTAGAGGTAACGATAACATTAAATTTAATAAAATAATAATTTTAAGTAAATGCAATCAAATCAATCCAATTATATTTGCGATTCAAACTCATTACAATTGATCTATCAATGAAATTTTATTTACGATTATATTAATTTTCGTTACGATTCGATAAACATGGCCTAAAAACAAAACAATCAATTACAAATTACAACATACATATCCAAATCAATTTCTTCCATTCATTAAATTAACTTTGTAATAAATGTCATGTTTTATTAACACAAATTTAATTTTTTTAATAATTCAATTAGAATGAATTTTTTAAATGGTAATTAATGTTTTATTCACTTAATTATATTTAATTAATCTTTTATTATCGTACAACATTGTTAAGTAGATCCATTAGTTTGAAATCATTCACTCAAACATAAATATAATATTTAAATAAGTTTTTTAGAATGATATAAATTGACTTGTAAATATAAGGAAGAAAAATGCCCCACTGAATGTGGATTATGTTCTTGAGCTATTTGCATGAAGTGACAATGCACAATCTTTGACTTTGGCCAACCACTACATAATGCCTTGAGAAAATAAGATCTCTCTCATATATATATATATATATATATATATATATAAGTATTGAGTTGGCAACTTTATGAAGGATTTGACATGGGAATTTGGAGGGCTTGTTTGGATTCAAATCAATCCTAACATCTTGCATTTTGATACCACTCACATTTGATAATTAATTTGGCTTTGTGAAAATTAATGATCATGTTGTTAGGAAGAATAACAAATAATTCAAATAAACAAACTTTAAAATATGTTTTTAAGCCATGTCTCATGATTTAAATACAATACTATCCAAAAAGTATTTTTTTAAAAAAAAAAAAAAGAAGAAGAACATGCATCTAAAAGAAAATTCTAGGACAGATACATTTTTAGTCTCTAAATTCTTGATATAGTTTCTATTTGGTTTCTCAGTTTTAAAATGTTACACATTTAGTCAAATTTTGAGTTTGGTTTCAATCTAGTTTTTATGTTTCAAAATATTACAAAATACTTTTGATATTTGAGTTTTCTTTCAATTTTAACAATAAGACTCAAGATTTACACTTTTAACCTCGATTTTTCACTAAATACTTTTTTTCGTAAATGTATGTTAATAAATTTTAAATAATTAAAGTAAATATAATTAAGTAAGTTTGACTATTTTTCATCACTTTAAAAATCTCACTTCCTATTTATTTTAAATGAATAGTTAAAAAAAAAACATTTTTAGTCCCTAAACTTTCATAAAAGTAACGATTTGATGGAACATAAGACATATGTAGGAGAATTAGGACCTAATTACACTCTAATTGCTTTTAATTTAAAGGAAAAAATGCATGCAATTGAAGGAAAAACAGTAATTAAAAATTACCTTTGAAGCTCCCGAAACTCGCGTTTCCTCACTGAATCTCGATCCGAACACGAACGGACCACCACTAGAGTTGACCTACTATCCTCTGGATTCAGAACCGGATTGTGGGACCTGGTGGATGAAGAAAATGAGAGAGAGAAAAGAGATGGAAAATAAGATGGATCTTTGGGTTGGGTTATGAATTTTTCTCAAAGAAAATAGTTTTTTTTAGCCCAAATTTGAAAAAAAAATTGCAAAAATGGGCAAAAGTCTTTTAACTAAATTGAAAAGCCCAATTTATAGAAAAAAACCATGCAAGAATTGCATGAACCAAATACACAAAAACCCAACACCTATAATCCACTATCTTAGTGAGCTTAATGTCTCCACTATAAGCGAACACCTAGTCCACTATTTTTTTAGTGAAATTATCCAACAAAAGTTTGGATTTTCCCACTAACTTTAATCAAAGAACAAAATAGTTATTTGGTCAAAGTCAAACTTTGACCAAAAAGTCAACATTTTGACTTTTTATGATTTTTTCGTATTGACTAATTTTGACCTCCCGAGCATGAATCCACATTCATTTTCTCGAAATTCAAATCACATTTGAATATAAGGTCGGTCAAAGTTTGACTTTTCAAAGTCAAAAGTCAACTCTTTGACTTTTTACATTTTTTACCATTTCCATTATTTTCGAGCTTCCGAATATGAACATATTCATATTCTTAATATTTAAATCACATTTAAATATCAAAGTTGTATCTCTAAACTAAAAAACCCGACCACTATATCATATATACTTGTCGGTTTCTCTCTCTTCACTTAATTCGAACAATTCGAATTATTCTATCATACTGTTCTAAGTTTATTCCATATGAACTAGTAGGGGAACCTAATGGACCCATAGATCATGGGCTCCAACGATCTGAGATTAGCTAGCTAAACTCTTTAGATGAAGCTAATCAACATTCATTAACTAACGAGTCATTCCACTATAGTCCCGTAGTTGCACTCCCCTCACTATAGATATATTTGTGTCCATTTGATATAACCATGATTAGTAAGTTAATCCTTCACAGGTTGTTCGTAATCTCGACTGGGGCATAAAAATCGTTTTTACCCCCAAGACTACATCTTGTTCCTTAGGTTCCATTGATCCTCTAATGAACTATTGGTTTAAGGTCCAACCTATAAACTGAATCCCTCTCGGGCCAAGGAGAGGGTGGGGCCCCTTGTTCAAGACCTGGATTCAGTACTAAAAGAAACAACCTATCTACTATCCCTATAACGGGTAGGAGTGAATTCCGTCTTGCACTCTATGTTCCCAATTATCCACCCGATTTTACCCCTGAAATGGGAGAATTATTGGGCCAGCGATGATGAGCTGCCCTCACCTATGCAGATCTAAGGATAATTCCGAGTGAACAAGAGTTCATAGTTAGCTCAGGATTAAGATTAAGTTACCTAGGTCATCAATTAATGAAATAGTCAGTTTTATACATAAAATGGCATTTAGAACGTAAAAAGTGACTATTTCATGGTTCAGTCTTGTGCAAACTCATTGCATAGGATGCCTCCACTCACATATCTCTATATGAACGATTCAGGATCATATCGTTTGTACTAACTACAAAGTGGGTTGCATCCATAGTGTCCCTAGAATAAGGCGCCCAACCTTATTCATATACTATAGACCATTTTGGCTATATATTTGAACTTGATCCACATTTATGTCACTACATAAAGTTCAAACTACATTAAATAGTCTTAGGACCTTAGTTTATTGGATTCAAGATTACTATTTCAATAACAACTTTATCGAAAAACAAAAAAGAATATGTTTATTAATTTATAAACTACGAGTTTTAGGACATAAAATCCAACACGATTTAATTCATAAACTTTAGTTTATAACGATTTAGTTCTTGAACTTTTAATTTTGTAACAATTTAGTTTCTGAACTTTACTATGTAACATTTTAGTCTTTGTACTTTAAGATTTGTAACAAGTTAATCCATAGTGTAGAAATTATTGTTATGATTTCATGCGATTTCTTACCTAAATAAATCATAAACTAATTAGAGACTCGATATCTTTTATAAAATATAAAGTCTACATCATAAAATAATAAAATTGATATCTAATTTTGATAAATTTGTTTACTGAAGGGACTAGATTGTTATAAATTTAAAAGTATAATGACTAAATTGTTACATACTAAAGTTCAGGGATTAAATTGTTACAATACTAAAAGTTTGGGACTAAATTGTTGCAAACCAAAGTTTAGGGACTCTGTTACTTTTAGAAAGTTTAGAGACCAAAAGTGTTTTTTAACCCAAATGAATCAATAGACATTGATGTCAATGATTGACAATGAGTAATTAATGAAAAATCAATATTCAAAATGTAAAATCTTGAACCTATAGATCAAATTAAAATAAAACTCAAATCTGAATGATAAAATTGTAATATTTTAAACTTAAAAATTAAATAAAAACTATATTAAAAACGTGGGGATCAACAAAAATATTTTTTCAAAAATTATTGTTATGATTGAAACTACTCACATCGGCGATTGTTATGATTAGACTTGATCAATATATATCATTTAATCATTAAAGTAATAGCCATTAAATAAAAAGAAATCATATCTAATTCTGTTTTCTCTTTCTTGAGTACGAAATCATATTTGGTTATTGTTATTTTAGTAAATAAAAAGAATTTGGAATTTTTCTAAAGAGAATTTGGAATTTTTTTTAGACAATTATATTCACAATTACTTTTAACAAATTAATATTTGTACCTACTTTTACAAGCCAGTTTGAATAAAGTAATTTTAACTAACTAAACTATTATTAATTTGTCTAATAGATTAGGGCCACATAATTACGATCCTATTTTTATTTTTCAGATTCATTCAATCAATACCTATTTGGCATATCCGTTTTCTAATACTATTTTTAAATTTTATGACCAAATAATGGAAAATTTGAAAACCTTTGTTTTGTATTCAAATTTTAAATAGAAAGATTACTCTAAAAAATTAAAAACTTTGATAATTATATCATTTCCTATTATAAACCCATTGTATTTTTTGCTCAAATTAATTCTAAAATATGTATAATTATAACATAATATATTGTAGATTATACAATATTGTAAAATAATAATTATATGAATAAACCATGTTCAAATCACTATTACAAAAACTTTATTACTTGACTTTTTTTCGCAGTCAAGTATCTGTGTTACTTGTCGTTTTTAAAAACATCAAATAATCCTGTGTCAAGAATAAGAGAAATTTTTTGACTGACTAAAAGTATCAAACTGTAATTTATTTAATATGTTATAACTATCAAATATATGAGATCTGTTGATTTATTTTAAGTGTCAAGTATCTAAATTCTTGACATTTATTATGGATCAAAGTTTTTATAACTTGACAGTTTTTACTTGTCAAATGTAATTTTTTCTTGACACCCAAAAACTAACAACTTAAGGGATACTTGATACGTTTTGTTTGTCAAACTTGTATGCATTTTTTTTTAAATTGCATTATTAGAAATTACTGTATAATTGCTCTTGTTTTGAGGTCCAACAGTGATATAATTTAGTTGAAGAGGCTAATCTTATCAAAAGCCACTAACATCTTTAGCAAAAGCTCACTTCTACATTGTCAATATATAACTTCCAACATCATGAAAATGATTTCTAAGTTAGAAGAATATATGGATTACAACCCCATATGAATAAGCCCAAAAGATTAACAATTCCAACGTTAAGTCAACCCACCATATATGAACAATTTTCAAAAGTATACACTTACAACCTCATAAATAATTTCTAAGTTAGAAAATAGACGTCCTTAATGAATAATTAATAATAATAATAATAATAATAATAATAAGATCTAGACTAGTAAGCAACATACTCTAAGAGACATCTCCAACCAACATCCAATCTCCCTCTCTATCTTCATATGTGAGCACGAACTTAGAGGATCCATCCAAAAGCTTAGACAACTTCCTTATTTCAATTACAATGTTATATTAGGGGTGGAAAATGTTTGGTTCGGTTCGGTTTGATGGTCGAACCGAACCGATTTATGGATTCGAACCGATGCGGTTCGGTTCGATTTCAAATTCAATTGACATTTTAAAAAAAAAATTCATGTTATATTATTTTTTAATTAAAATTGGTTCGGTTCCGTTTGATTTTAAATTCGATTTTGTTCTTTAAATTAAAAGTGGTTCGATTTCACTCTTTTTTTAAAATAAATAAATAAATATATATATATATTAGTTAAAAGCGGTTCGGTTTGGTTTCAAATTCGGTTTTCGAAAGTGAAACCGAACCGAATTAATTCGGTTTCAAAATTTTCTTCAAATCGGATCGAACCACATTTTTTCGATTTCATTGAGCTTTCGGTTCGATTCGGCTCGGTTTTTGCGGTTTGAATGACTACCCCTATGTTATATGTGTAGGTGGAGATCAAATTCGCAAATTAGAAGTGCCAACCTTACAAAAATGGTACAGAGACCTCTCATCCACCAACTCTCAAGACATTCTCCTTCAAATCAAGAATACACTGCAAAAAAAATAGCAATGCTTTTTAAACAATACGAAGGAATGACATATGTTGAACCATAAGTTTCATGACGAATACTAGTGACTAGATAGCTTGATTGGAGCTACATGGATTCGACCTAAGATCTATGATTGGCCTACTCCATGAGCAATGCCCTTGTAGCGTTGATCTAAAATCTTCAACAATATGATGATCACTTACAAAGGTAACCTGTACTTTGATAACTAACCCTTAATGCCATCATTTACAGCAACCATTTCCCACAATACAAAACTCCCAAATAGTTGCAAGGGAACAGAATATCACCCCACTTAATCAACTACACAATAATCTACCCAATTCCCAGTCAAAACAATCTAACAAGAATTCAAAATCATCTTGAAATTCATTGATTAAATCATTATCATCCATTCATTTTAACCTCTTATCTCCACAAAAATCAATCAAACAAACAAATACCAATATGCAAAATAGCAATAATAAGAAGAAAAATAAGAATCAAGAACCACATTATATTCCTAAGTGATTCAAACAACTCAGCACAGAAAAAACCATGGGAAAAATGGAAAAAAAAAACATAAAAAAAATGAAAAGGGAAGGAAGATGGGGACCATCAAACAAGAAAATGAAAGGTACCCGCTTGACCCATTGGCTAGAATCGTAAGAACCCTTAAAAAAATTACCAGAAGCTCAATGAAACCTCAACGTCTGCTGGACAGCACTTCGAAACACCTAAAAAAGCACAATCTAACCTCCAAATACCAAGGGTAAACACAATCTTGCATCAATACTTAATGGGTTATCAAACCCTACCCCCATATCAACTCCAAACTAAAAAAATAAAAAAAATAAAAAATTACAAAATTTGACAAAAATCAGACAGCTGGCAACTAAGGCTAGTAAGCTACGACAGAAGCACGACATAACGGCGGTTAGGATGGTAGATCTAAGAGTTGTGTGAGAGAGAGGTTGGAGAATAAAGAAAGGAAAATTCCACAAAATAACCAAAAACCAAAAACTTTTCTACCACTGACCTTTTGCTCATGTGAAATTTCAAAATTACCCCTAATTTTAAAAAACTTCAAACCAAAGCTTTTCATGTTCTTCCTTCAACCATTTCTCAAGCATTCAATATGTATTCAATGCAACATCAACATTTCACCAAAACATTTATTCCCAACTAATATTCTACCAATAACATTTATTCCCAACTAATATTCTACCAATGGAAGGTCACTCTTAGTATTCATTTTCTATCGAACTCCTCACGAAATTCTCCCATTGTTTTCTTGGAGTGTTCTCTCGGAGTTTTAGTCCAACATCCTCTCGATCGTTTTCATCGTCAGATTCAAAAATAGAGAGAATGTAAGTGATATTCAATATTTCTTGTCCCAGATCGCTTTCATAATAAGTATCATTTAGCATTAATTGAACAATCGTATAGTAATATATACACAATCATTCATTACAATATAAACGATTGTTCATGAATTACAAGACGATCGTGTAGTAAGTTATAAATGATCATATAGTAAGTTATAAACGGTCGTGTAGTAATTTATAAACAATCATGTAGTACAGTATAAGCGATCGTGTAGTACTATATTAGAGATCGTGTAGTATTGGATAAGCGATCGTGTAGTACTGTATAAACGATCATGTAATACTGTATAAACGATCGTTCAGAAATTTATATGATCACATATACAATACTAAGAAAACACTTATAAATAGTTGGCCGATCACTTATCAATTACTGGGCGATTTCTTAAAATTTTATGGAACATTGCTTAATATTTGCTTATCCCATTGCAGATTAATGACAGTACTTCACATCTTTGTACGATATGATGGGGATTGGGATGAGTCCAGAAGAAATTATGTTAGAGGTCATATGAAAGGTCTGAAAGTCAGAAATAATATAACAGTCAGTGAATTAGTGGGTATTATGCACCAAGAACTGAATATCGATTCAGATGTGTTTGATATACACGTCAAATGTCGTTACAATTTATTGGTCTCAGCTCCCCCGATTGACATAATCAATGATGAAAACCTTAGCTTTTTTTTATAAGGAAATGATACATCCTGGATGTCGTTATTTGTATTAGTTACACCTAGTGAAAATCATGGAGTGCACACAGACGATATGTACCGACATTGCAATCCAATCGATCAACCCATTTCAAACAGTCAAAACTTTGGGTTTGTAACCATTCCAACACGTAATATTCATACTATATCTTTACTAGATGATCATATTGAGCCATGTAACTTAGGGGATGGCTGACGTGAAGCTTGGTTTGGTCACAACAGTGAACTCAGATGTACTTCACAGTTTCTCCAACACCTTACATTCATGTTCCAACCCTACCTGCTCCTGTCCCACCAATTGTGATGCCTTCAGTTCAAATGCATTCCACCGTTCCAACCAAACCATTTGTAGATATACCCAAACCATCAAAAAGCCCATCATATGAAGACATCACAATACCTCATGATTGTCTGAATGATGAGGATATAAAGTTTGGGCAAATTTTCTTTTCGAAATATGATTTATTGGTTAAACTATTGATGCTTTCAATAAAAAAAGAACTTTTACTACTATGTAAAAAAGTCAACAAAGAGTTTGCTAACTATCCGATATTTGGTTGAGGAATGCAAGTGGAGGATCTGTGCAAAGAAAATGAAAGAAAATTATTCCTTTAAAGTGACGAAATATCTAAGCGAACATACATGTTCTCTTGAAATGAGAATGAGTAATCATCGATAAGCAAAAGGTTGGATTATTGGATACTTAATCAAGTCCAAATACGAGCAAGTTGGTCGAACATACCGCCCGAACGATATAATTGAAGATGTCCAATGAGATTATGGAGTGAATATAAGTTACGGGCGGGCTTATCGCGCTAGAGAATATGGATTGGTGTTCGCACGAGGGTCGCCAGAAAAATCATAAGCTATTGTTAGGGCAATGTTGAGGCATTTAAGCTTGCAAATCCAGGTACGATCTTTGAGGTTGAAGTAGAGGACGGACAATACTTTAAGTATGCCTTCATGGCACTTGGTCCGCGTATCAGGGATTTTTTGAACTGCATCCGCCCAGTAATCGTTGTTGATGGGACTCATTTTCATGAGAAATACAAATGTATGTTGTTAATATCAACATATACTAATGGTAATGATAACTTATATCCTATCGCCTTCAGTGTTCTACATGGTGAGAACGATGCATCATGGACTTGGTTCATGACTCATTTGAAGGCTTCGATAGGAGACATTCTGAATTTAGTAATTATATAAGATTGTCACATCTCAATTGCAAAGGCTGTCTCAAGTATATTTCCTGATGCATTTCATGCCATATGTATATACCATATTTGGAATAATTTGATTGACAAATTTAAGAATAAGGACATAATCTCACACTTCTACCTAGCGGTGAAAGCTTATAGAATTTCTGAGTTTCATATGTACTGGGCTAAGCTCCATAAATATCCTGGTGTGATGGTCTATCTTGAGGAGATTGGATTACAATGGTGGGCAAGGGTTTATCAAGCCCATTGTAGGTATGACAAGATGACGACAAATATAGTAGAATGCCTCAATGGAGTGTTGAAAGATGCACGAGAACTAACAATTACGAAGCTATTAAAGCATATCCGTGAGTGGCTACAAGGTTAGTTCTATATCCGACGTACACATGCAATGGCATGCACAAACATTGTAACTGATTATGCAATGAATATTCTTAAGGAATCAGAATTGATGTCTAGAACATATCGTGTTTCCCCGGGGGACATGCATATAATTAATGTGGACGAGGGGAGTTGGTTGATCTTTGTTCACGGACATATACTTGTATGGAGTTTAATTGCATCGAGATCCCGTGCTCCCATGCAATATCTGCAGCAACCCTAAGAAACATTAATGTTCAAACATTATGTGCAAAATGGTTTATAGTTGAGTGTGTGTTTGTTGCTTTATGCCGAACTTGAAGGAACCATTGAAGGTCCTTGAGCGGAACATGAGATTGGACCTAAAACCAAAATTTACATAACTTAAATTTTACAACAAATATACACAGATTATGCATTTAAAAGATAATTGCAGCATGCTTTAAAACAAAGATTACATAATAGAAAATGGGCTTAAGGAACCTTACCCTTGAAGAACCCTTCTTCATGAGATTCCTTCTTTGAATCTTGTCAAGTGCAATCTCAAACCCTCTAACCATCAATGAGGACACCACCACGAATGTTGCCTCTGTATTCTCTGCATGAAAATCTAGGAGTTTTGTGGGCTTTGACTATTTTGGAAAAGAGGGATTTTGAGAGAGATGAGAGGAAGAGATGGAATTCAGATTGTCACATAACTTTTCTATGGATCTCTCTATCTCTTTTTGTGAAACCACACCAGGAAGAAGAACTCCTCTCTTGCCCCACTATCACGTGTTAGAGAGAAAAGAGGGGGAGAGAGTTACAACTCTCTTCCAAAATGATTTTTAAAATAAAATAAAATTTATTTATTTATTTTCATAAATCAATTTAATATATATATTAATATGATAACTTCTTATCATATAATATATATTAAAATATATGTTATATCAAATATAACACATAGTTTTTTTATTGTATCAAATACAATATAACCTATAGTTTCTATTATCTCACCATGCCATTTAATATAAATCCTATATATATTAAATTTAATTATGTGAATCAAATTCATATAATTAATATTTGAATTATATTCAAATATTTATTTTCTCTCAAATAAACTTTATATTATAATGTATCAAATACATTATAGTAATTATATCATATATAATTAGATTAAATTAAGTATCTCACATATAATTAATTCCCTCAATTAATTTAAACAATTCAAATTGATCCAAAAAAATGATTCTCATTAATTCTCGTTAAGCTACAGAGGGGACCTCATGGACCTATAGCTTGAAGTTTCAACGATACGTGAATAATTAATTAAACTCCTTTAATTAAATTATTCACCATCTGTTAACTGTAGAACACTCCACTAAAGACCAACAGCTGCACTCTTCGCACTACAGATATATTTCTATGTCCATTAGATATAACCAGTCAACAGTACAATGACCTTTCACAAATTGCTCGTAAAGTAAAGCTGGGCCAAAATTACCGTTTTGCCCCTATAGTTACATCTAACTTCTTAAGTACCACTGATCCCTCTAATAAACAATAAATCATAGTCCAACTATGACCAAACCCCTCTGGGGCCAAGAGAGGGTATGGCGCCACATCATTCAAGTCTCAGAATCAGCCTTTAAGGGAGCAATTTATATACTTGCCCCGACATTGGGGAAGAAGTGAATTCCTTCTTTTGTAGTTGTGTTCCCGACTCTCCAATAAGACGAATCCTCAAAATTGTAGGCCTGTTGAGTCGACGATTCGGCCACTCTCACCTATACGAATCAGAGGACCACTTTCATGAGCAGGAGTTCACAACTCACTCAAGATTCAGGTCATGTTGCCGATGGTCATCCTGGTGAAATGTAAGTCTCTATTATGAATGGCGTTATATAATGAGACTAGTCATTTCATGGTCTGATCTTATACAAACTCCTTTGTATAGAATATCCCTGCTCACAAGTCTCTGTCGGGGTTGATGCCTTAAAGTCTCATGTCCTGTAGTTTGTAAACAGCTTGTACTGGGAGGAACTGATCCTTCACTTCCTTTTTGAGCTTTCGATTGACAGTCGTCCGTCCGACTCCAACGAACGCTTGTGTTGTGTAATATATGATATTTACTTCACATCTTGTTTTTTGCTCAGTTTCATTTTTTATTTGCTTTACCACAAACAAATAAACTTAAAATCCCTGGTTATCTGTATGTAACTCAAGCATGTATGTGGTGACATACAAGTGGATGTCTTGCGTGATAACCAAAATGGCCTGTAGTATATGGATAAATGAGGGAAACTTTATCCTGGTAACACTAAGGATGCGGCCCATTTTCTAGAATGGTCACAAGTGTTGTGACTTGTCACAGATGGTCTGATCCTGATCATTCGTGTTGGGGACATACGAGCAGGGGTGTCCTATACGAAGAGTTTGTATAAGACCTGACCACGAAGTATTAACGTCTCATTATATAACACCGTTCATGATAGAGACTTCACTTCACTAGGATGACCATAAGTAACATGACCTCAATCCTGAGTGAGTTGGGAACTCCTGCCATTGAGGACGGTCCTTTGATTTGTATGAGTGCGTGATGCGTGAAATTGTGATGTGTTATATGGTGTGAGTTTGCGGTAATGTGTGTTATGCGGTGATCATGCAAGTTTTCCTAACAAAACCCAAGTATAAGCCTTCTTAGGTTTCCTGGTAAGTCCAGAGTCGAATACAGGGACTACTAAGTAAATATGCGACAGACTCTTTGATTCTATTGCGGTGGTAAACAAATGAAGTGGATGGTGTTTTGATTAAGGTTTTTCTTATGCGACAGAATTAAACATAGAGTTGATGAAAGCGTAGAGTTACAATGAGTATGCGATGAAGGGGTTGAGAAAGGGTTTAGCTAATACTTCCTAAGATTATGCACAAGTTATGCGATCATGCTACACACAAATAATAACACGTCAATTAATAATGCAGAATGCCATAATTTCTATTTCTACGACACATGCATTGTGTATGCGAAATAGTCGATACGACTTATTTCTAAGCCTCTACTCTTGCCTATGCGATGATTAATGATGCACACATAAAACAAGGTGACCGCATACAATTAATCCTATCTCTAAGGTGCATGCGATGTGTGAATAGCGATAGAACTTATGTCTAAATTTCTATTTCTTGCTTATGCGATTCTAATCCGATTCTCTCAAGCCTAGATTCTAATCTGACTCTCTCAAGTCTAGATTCTATCTTTAGACTATTCTCTCAAGTATGTCCAAATGGTGAATGATGCATACATAAGACAAGATGATCGCATAAAATGTAAATCTTAAGTCATGCTAGCTAAGTACTTCTCAACCCATTCAGAAATTTAGCTACGCATGCGTGGTATGGAGAGATTGAACATAGATTGAAATAATAATTTCATTTTATGTAAATGAAGTACTGAATACAAAATAACAAATGGATTTAAGAGATAAGAAGCCCAGTAAGCAATGTCTTGCTTCCCGTGGCCTTTTACACTGCTCTTTTTCACTCCAACTCTATTCTAGATGTCTATTCTTGCTCTCGCAAGTGTTGGCCCTCTCTCCTTTGTATTGCTTTCTGGCAGTCTCTCGATCTATCCGGGAGCGGTTTCTCGTAGCTTCTTCCTTAACTCCTTGCTCTTCTCCGTTCACTATGTATATGTATAAGTATGTGCGTGAAAAGACTGACTGCTAGCTCTCTAAATTGCTAAGCTCCCATTTACACTGGTGGCCTTCGGTATTTATAGATTTCAAGGTGAAACAACCTTTCTTGCTAATGATTGCAAAAATGGGCGGCATTAATTCCTCTACTCTGATGCGTCGATTAATAGTCACCGAAAGTTGAGTGTACTTGCTACAGTGTTGCTTTTAAGGGCTTTTCAACTAAATTCGGATTCGACCGTTATCAACTTTCGATCCCATCATGGTTTATTATATTGTCACCTTGATGCGCAGTCTTTATGCGTCCACCTTTTTAAGAAGCTTCTCACGATCGCATGTCTTGCAATCGCAATCTTCAAGCGTTCTGCGCCTTGTTCCTTTGGATCGCAATTTCATATGCGCCATCACATTATTCCTGCACAAAATAGGTAAGTTAACTGCTTTTATGCGATGGGCACTTGTGATCGTAATTCCTTTCGGTTTAACGCTTTCGGACATGATATTGCTTATTTTACCATCGCATTCTCTCATTGTTTTACTTATTTGAGCTGTAATAACTTGTATTTCTACTAGTTATCACACCCCCAAATTTAAAACAATGCTTGTCCTCAAGCATAAACTAAAGATTTTCTTTAAAAAGTCAACTGCCTTTACCCTACCTAGACTTTTCAAGGTGCCTTATTCAAATTTCATGAACCAATACCTTCTTAATTTCTATCCTGATCTCTTTCTAAAATATTTCGAATCCTTAGGGACCGCAAGTTTAACCTTAAAAAAAACATTACTCATTTCCAGGACATCGCATGATTTATTTCAAACTTTCTCCAACCGAGGTGTTCCAAGTGATTTTTACCCTTGCGCAATTCAGATATTCATTTTGTGATCTTGCGTTGATCCAAGTTCCCTACCTTCGTTTTGGCTTACCCCCACGGATGTCATGCAGACATCCAACTACGAGTAAGGTGCTCTTTCTCAGTCAAAACTCATGCCCATTTCTTTATTCAACAGTGGATTTGCGATCACTTGGTTTATGCATTGATCACGATTCCCACCTTCATTTTGGCTTGCCCCCACGAGTGTCATGCGGACATCCAACTACGTACCACGGTAGTTGACTTTTTAACAAGGCTAAATTTTTTAGATTGTAACAAGGCTAACAATGCTAGCACCCCCAAATTTACACACAGCAATGTCCCCATTGCTGAGAGACGAAATAACTCATGCGATGAACTTAGGAAATTTTGTAAAAATCGTTTTGAAGGAAAGGTGGTGGACCGCTAAATTTTAGAAATGTTTCATGAAGAGATTGTTCTAAAATTAATTTGACTCTAGTATATGCGGTAAGAAATAAAGACATGAATTTCATCATTGAAGTCATAATTGGTACGGGGCGAATGCGGTGACCAGATAAAGTAATCAAAATTTAATAATTGAGTCAAACTAAAGAGAATGCGATAGTAGAATTTGGCCATATTAAAATGAAATGCGAGAAGTGCAAAATTGAAATAAAAATGAGTCAAGGAAAGACACAACCCCCAAATTTGCTCTGTCGCCCGCATCATCTTTGATCCCATCCTTTCTTGCGGTGGGCTGATTCCTTGATTGCGATGGACTTATCGAAACGGTCGCGTGTTTTGAGGTTATTGTGTAGCTCCATCGCAATCGTTCACTACGATCAGTGCTAAATATCAAAAGGATAAAAAGTATGAAAGAAAGAGTTGGTAATTCTAAAGAGTAGTGGTTAAGCAAAAAGTAAGATAAATTCATTGAATAAAAATATCAAAAGGACACTAAAAAAAAAAAAATCGTCCCTGAGGAGTGTGTTGCCTATCAACGTAGGGACTACTTGTTTCTTCTTCATTCTGGATTCCTCAGGTCTACGGAGGTTTTCTTGCGATGAAAGTCTCCTCCATGATACATCTTGACTCTTTGTCCATTGACCTTAAATGCACTTATCCCTTCTTCATTTATTAATTCGACCGCACCGTGTGGGAATACTTCTTTGATTATGAATGGTCCGGACCAACGTGATTTCAATTTTCCCGGAAAGAGTTGTAGCCTACAATTGAATAGCAAGACCTTCTGACCAACCTGGAGATTCTTTTCACACAGTCACTTGTCATGGCAACGCTTTGTACGTTCTTTGTAGATCTTGGCATTTTCATACGCTTGAAGTCTCCATTTGTCCAGCTCGAGTAACTGAAGTTTTCTCTCCTCCCCTATGGCCTTCAGATCAAAGTTAAGCTTCTTCACTACCCACAGCGCCTTGTGCTCTAATTCCAATGGTAGATGACATGGCTTCCCAAACACCAACGCATACGGGGACATGCCTATGGGTGTTTTATAGGAAGTTCTATATGCCCACAAGGCATCATCAAGCTTCATGGCCTAGTCCTTTCGTGAGAGATTCACCATCTTTTTTAGAATTAGCTTGATTTCTCTATTAGAAACCTCGGCTTGTCCATTTGTCTGGGGGTGGTATACGGTGGTGATCTTATGATGGACATTGTATTTGAGTAGCAGTTTGTTAATGATGCGTTTGACAAAGTGGGATCCTTCATCACTTATTATGGCACATGGGGTGCCAAAATGAGGGAAGATGTTTCTCTGTAAGAATTTGGAGACTGTTGCCACATCATTTGCGACGCATGATACTGCTTCAATCTACTTGGAAACATAATTGACAACCAACAGAATGTATTTGTGACCATTTGATGGTGGAAATGGTCCCATGAAATATATGCCCCAAACATCAAAAAGTTCCAATTCCAATATAATGTTCATCGGCATCGCATTCTTCTCTGAAATGTTTCCCGTGCATTGGCATTTATCGCATTTCATAGAATAGTCTCGCGCATCCTTGAATAGAGTTGGCCAGTAATACCCGCTTTATAAAACTTTTTCTACTGTGCGTTGTCCCTCGAAATGTTTGCCATTAGGTGAGTCATGAGATTGAAAAAGTATGTGCTGAAAAACAGTCTCTGGCACACAGAGTCTCAAGATTTGGTCTGGTCCCATCTTGTAAAGATTCGGCTCATCCCAGTAGTAGGATTTACATTCATGAATGAGCCGCTTCTTTCGGTGGGTTGTGTAATTTTCCAGAAATTGTTTGCAGACAAAGAAATTGACAACATCTGCGTACGATGGTAAGTCTTCAAGTTTAAACAACTGCTCGTCTGGAAAGGATGCGTTCACCTCCGACTGAATGCGATCCACGTCAGGATTCTATAATCTCGATAAATGGTCAGCAACCTGGTTCTCCATCCCCTTGCAGTCGATTATCTCCATATTGAATTCTTGGAGTAAGGAAACCCATCGGATTAGCCTTAGCTTTGCATCTTTTTTGGTCATTAGATATCTTATTGCCGAGTGGTCGTTATGAACTATAACTTTGGATCCCAATAAGTACAGCCTAAATTTTTCAATCGTAAATATTACCGCTAGAAACTCCTTCTTTGTGGTGGTGTAGTTCGCCTGGGCGGAGTTCAATGTTCTGCTCGCATATGCAATGGGGTATAACATTGTCTTTTCCTTCTGTGCTAACACTGCCCCCATCACATGACCGCTGGCATCGCACATTAGCTCGAATGGCTTTGTCCAGTCAGATGCAATCGAAATAGATGTTGTAATCAATGCATCCTTCAGTACTTTAAATGCATTGAGGCATTATGAATCAAAGTCAAAAGTTCTATCAACCTCTAACAACGTACTCAACGGTCGAGCTATTTTTGAGAAGTCCTTCACAAATCGTCTGTAGAACCCTGCATGTCCCAAGAAACTCCTTAAAACTGAAGGTGGAAGTTTTTCAATGGCCTCAATTTTTGCTTTATCCACCTCTAACTCCTCCTTGGAAACCTTGTGCCAGAGCACAATTCCTTCGTTAACCATGAAATGGCATTTCTTCCAATTCAGCACCAGATTGGTCTCTTCGCATCTTTTCAGTATCTTCTCCAAGTTTTTTAGATAGACTTCATATGTTTGCCCATAAACTAAGAAATCATCCATAAAGATTTCCACTGAGTCCTCGAGATACTCGGAGAAGATTGCCATCATGCACCTTTGAAACGTGCTCAGCAAATTGTATAATCCAAACGGCATGCAGCGAAAAGCAAACATTTCATATGGGCAGGTGAATGTGGTCTTTTCTTGGTCTTCTGGTGCGATCATTATCTGGTTGTAGCCTACATACCCATTAAGAAAACAGAAGTAATCATTCCCTACTAGTCGGTCTTGCATTTGATCAATGAAAGGTAAAGGGAAATGATCCTTTTTTGTCGTCGCATTGAGCTTCCAGTAGTCCATACAAATCCGCCAGCCAGTGATGGTCCTCATGGAGATTAGCTCGTTGTTTGCATTTGGGACTACTGTCATTTTGCCCTTTTTGGGAACACATTGCACGGGGTTGACCCACGTGCTATCGGCGATAAGGTATATGATGTCGGTGTCTAAACGTTTAATGATCTCTTTTTTTACAACCTCCTTCATCGCAAGGTTTAGTCTGCATTTTGGTTCGTTAGAGCCTTTTTAGTTTTCTTCGAGCCGAATTTTGTGCATGCAGTATGTTGGGCTAATTCCTCTTATATCTGTTAGCATCCATTCGATTGCTTTAATATACTTTTTCAGGATACTGAGCATCGCATTTTCTTGTTCTTTCGGTAACACAGAGGATATTATTACCGGCAAGGTTTCATTTTGCCCAAGGAAAACATACTTCAAATGACTTGGCAGAGTTTTCAGCTCCAAGGTAGGTGGTTGTTCTACGAAAGGTTTCTGTGTTTTTCTCTCTTCATTCAAATTCAACTTTTCTTCATTGTTTACTGTCTCCGTGATTACATGGCAAGTTTCTACAGATGTTGTCGCATCCTCTCCAACATCTTCTTCTTCGGACTCCACTTCTTCATCGCAACTGTGTTCTTTGTCAGATTCGGATAGGTCTTCATCTTCTGGAAACTTCATTGCCTTGACGATGTTAAACCTGAGCTTCTTCCCATTGATGCTCATCGTGATCTCTCCTTTGTGCACATCTATTTAGGCTCGACCTGTAGATAAAAATGGTTGTCCCAATATGATAGACATATCTTTGTCCGTCTCATAATCTAGAATGATGAAGTCTGCTGATAGAATGAATTTATCGATTGCAACCAAGACAGCCTTCAACTTTCCTTCAGGGTGAACTAGGGACATGTCTGCAAGCTGGAGAGTCGCCGTCGTGGGCATCAGCTGCCCCCACATTCAATTGTTTAAAGATTGAAAGAGGCATTAAATTTATACTCGCCCCAAGATCACATAGTGCTTGATCGATGTAGATCCTGCCAATTGACCAAGCTATCGTAAAGCTACCTAGGTCACGCATCTTTGGTGGGATGATAGTGTTTGATTCTTGTGTTAACGCCACCGTTTCCTGTGCTTCTTTTCTTCAACACCATATCCTTCAAAAACTGGCATATTTCGGCATCTGCTCTATCGCTTCTGTAAAAGGAATATTGACGTGTAGTTGTTTTAACATTTCCAGAAAGCGATGATACTGACCTTCATTATTTTGCTTCTTTTTCAGTCTTTGCGGGAATGGTGGTAGCTGTACTTTTACTGTTTCATGGTCTAGAGGCTGAGAGATGGTCGCAACTTCAGGTTCCATTTTTTTGGGCTCTTCTGATTCATTTTACTTCAACAGTTTCTTTGATTCTATCGCATTCAGATTGGTCCTGCTAGGCTCCTTCCTTTCTTCCGTCGTCGTCTTTCCACTTCGCAGGGTGACTGCTTGGTGGTGTTCTTTACCTGTGTTCCCCGGATTACGTGGGAGCTCAGTTGAGCTCGGAAGGGTCCCTTACGGTCTATTTTTCAGCTCACCCACAATCTGTCCTATTTGGATTTCTAGATTGCGGATCGAAGTCGCCTGGTTTTGAAGAACCGTCTCATTCTTTTCAATGTACTATTTTAACAGGTTCTCCAGAGAGGATGATGGTGGTGCTTGAGAGCTGCTGGCTTGTTGTTTCTGTTGACCGTTAGTTCGTTGGAAAAATCCTGGCGGTCCTTCTTTTTGCACCATAGGTTGGTAACCTTGTTGTTGGTTATTTTTTCAAGCAAAATTAGGGTGATTTCTCCTCCCGAGGTTGTACGTATTTAAGAATGGGTTGTTCTTGACAAAGTAGATCGATTGCGGTTCCGTGGACACTCTTCAACCGAATGTGATTCTCCACATGTAGCACAACTGGTGCTTGTCTATTCTATTGAATTGATTTGCCCTCTTTACATTCCAGGATTGTTGATTGCGATGCTCTGTAACAAATTTATCATCGCATTTATTTGATTTTGCAGAGATGCGATGGCACCATTATTTGCATTACCTTCTCGAAGTTTTACTCGTTGATCATTTTCTTGCAAATCTTCATGGTTTTTTTTATATGTGATTAAGAATGTTCTTTGCCTCATCATAAGTCTTGTCTAGCAGACCGCCTGCTGTTGCCGCATTGGCAACTGTCTGTGATGTAGGATTTAATCCATGATAGAAGATTTCCATCTGGAGGCAATACAACAATCCATAGTGCGAACAATCATGCACAAATCTCTTAAACTTTACCCATGCGTCGCTGAGCCATTCGTCTTCTTTTTATTCAAAATTTGTGATTAACTTCCTTCTTCTGGCATTCTCTGTAGGAGGGAAATACTTCTTCATAAACTTCTCGAAAACCTATTCCCATGAAGTTACCTCCCCTGGTTTGAGGGAGTATGCCCATTTTCTCGCTTTATCACATAATGATAATGAAAATAACGTGAGTCGAACTTCTTCAGCGGAGATGTTAAGGAACATAAAAGTGTTACAAATTTCAATGAAGCTTCAGAGATGGGCATACGGATCTTCACCACGTCGTCCACCAAAATGTCCTGCTGTTTGGATCATTTGTAACATTACCAAATTCATCACGAACCTCGATCCATCTAATGTCGGCCTCATGATTCCTGGGGAGAAATCATACAATTTTGGTGACGCATAGTCCTGGATGGGTCTATTGCGATCGCCAAGAGGATAAGATTGACCATTATGTTGTTTGCATTTGCAGCTCTTTCTTCCGGTTGTTCAGCCATTCTGTGAGTTCTTCCTTGTTGTCGCGTCTTTTTCTCTGTCTTCTTCGAAATGTTCTTTCGATCTCTAGGTCGTAGTTGGGCTCAGGATGTGTCCTTCGCTCATGTGACGTTTGCTTCTCCCCTTATCGAAGAAATGGCAATGCACAGAGGTCGAAAGCTGTAAAGAAAATCAAAGAGGTTTACTATTAGCGCAATATATACCGTAGTCCCTGACAACAGCGCCAAAAACTTGATGCATGAAATTGTGATGTGTTATGTGGTGTGAGTTTGCGATGATGTGTGTTATACGGTGATCATGCAAGTTTTCCTAACAAAACCCAAGTATAAGCCTTCTTAGGTTTCCTGGTAAGTCCAGAGTCGAACATAGGGACTACTAAGTAAATATGCAATAGACTCTTCGATTTTATTGCGGTGGTAAACAAATGAAGTTGATGGGGTTTTGATTAAGGTTTTTCCTATGCGACAGAGTTGAACGTAGAGTTGGTGAAAGCGTAGAGTTACAATGAGTATGCGATGAAGGGGTTTAGCTAACACTTCCTAAGATTGTGCACAAGTTATGCGATCATGCTACACATAAATAATAGCACGTCATTTCTCAATGAAAAATACCATAATTCCTATTTCTAGGACACATGCGATGTGTATGTGAAACAATCGATAGGACTTATTTCTAAGCCTCTATCTCTCGGGCGCATGCGATGTATGAATAGCGATAGAACTTATGTCTAAGTTTCTATTTCTTGCTTATGCAATTCTAATCCGAATCTCTAAAGCCTAGATTCTAATCTGACTCTCTTAAGTCTAGATTCTATCTTTAGATTACTCTCTCAAATATGTCCAAATAGTGAATGATGCATACATAAGACAAGTCATGCTAGCTAAGTACTTCTCAACCCATTCAGAAATTTAGCTACTCATGTATGGTATGGAGAGATTGAGCATAGATTGAAATGAAAATTTCATTTTATGTAAATGAAGTACTGAATACAAAATAAAAAATGGATTTGAGAGATAAGAAGCCCGGTAAGCAATTTCTTGCTTCCCGTGGCCTTTTACACTACTCTTTTTCACTCCAACTCTGTTCTAGATGTGTATTCTTGCTCTCGCAAGTGTTAGCCCTCTCTCCTTTGTGTTGCTTTATGGTAGTCTCTCGATCTGTCCGGGAGCGATTTCTTGTAGCTTCTTCCTCAACTCCTTGCTCTTCTCCGTTCGCTATGTATATGTATAAGTATGTACGGCCACCTTTTTAAGAAGCTTTTCACGATCGCATGTCTTGCGATCATAATCTTCAAGTGCGCTGATGCCTTGTTTCTTTGGATCGCAATTTCATATGCGCCATCGCATTGTTCCTGCACAAAATAGGTAAGTTAACTGCTTTTATGCGATGGGCGCTTGTGATCGCAATTACTTTCTGTTTAGCGCTTTCGAACATGATATTGCTTATTTTACCATCGCATTCTCTCATTGCTAATGATTGCAAAAATAGGCGGCATTAATTCCCCTACTCTGATGCGCCGATTAATAGTCAAAGAAAGTTGAGTGTACTTGCTACAGTGTGGCTTTTAACGGCTTTTCAACTAAATTCGGATTCAACCGTTATCAGCTTTCTGTCCCATCATAGTTTATTATGTTGTCACCTTGATGCGCAATTTTTATACGGCAACCTTTTTAAGAAGCTTCTCACGATCGCATGTCTTGCGATCGTAATCTTCAAGCGCGCTTACGCCTTGTTCCTTTGGATCGCAATTTCATATGCACCATCGCATTGTTCCTACACAAAATAGGTAAGTAAACTGCTTTTATGCAATGGGCACTTGCAATCGCAATTCCTTTCAGTTTAGCGCTTTCAGACATGATATTGCTTATTTTACCATCACATTCTCTCATTGTTTTACTTATTTGAGTTGTAATAACTTGTATTTCCAACTGTACTTCCAAGCATCTGTGAAGGGTCATCGTACTCATGATTGACTATATCAGATGGACACAGAAATATATCTATAGTAAGAAGAGTTCAGATGTTAATCTTTAGTGGAATGCCTGACAGTTAACGGATGGTGGATCTCGTGGCTAAAGAGTTTAGTCAGCTATTCACGTACCGTTGGTGCGAGTGGCCAGGTCGCCGATTTAAACCTACTATTTTGGGGATTCGTCTAATTTGGGAGCTGGGAACTCAGCTACACAAAATGGAATTCACTCCTTCCCGAAAGCAAGGGTAAGTAGATAGATAGCTCCCTTAAAGGTTGATTCCAGGGCTTGAACGATGTGGCGCCACACACCTTCTCATGGCCCGAGAGATGTGTACTCATAGTTGGACTATGTTGTATTGTTCATTAGAGGAATTAATGGTACATAAGGAGTGAGATGTAACTATAGAGGCAAGACGGTAATTTGGCCCGAGCCACAGGTCCATTAGGTCCCCTGGGTAGCTTGGATAAAGTCGAGAATCAGTATTTGGGTTAATTTGAAATGTTCAAATTGACAAGAGGAAGTTCGATTATATATGATATAATTGGACTGGTTAATTATATATGATATAATTGGCTAAATGTATGAGATACATTATTTTGGAGGAAATTAGATATAAATATGATCTATATCAAGTAGAGGAGAAATTACTATAGTAGATATGTGATATCAAGCTATAGGATAAGAATATAATATGATTATATTTATTAATTATTTAATTGATTAATTATATGATAATTGGCCTAAAATTTCTCTCGGATGTGCATTAGTGGAAGCAGCCGCGTCGGTTATTGTAACCAAAGAATAAAAATGAAATTTTGTTTCATTTTGGAAAAGTTCGAAAGGTTCGAGAAAATGGGCATCGGTGTGGAAATGTAAACGATCGCATAAGTCGAAAGCCTATACGATAGTCGCTTAGCGCCTAAACGATCGCACACCTCGCACCTAAACGATCGCAGTTAGTCCTTAAATGATCGCTTAGCTTTCCTAAACTATCGCATAGTGTGTCGTGTTTTCTAAACGATCGTCTACCTTCTTCTAAACAATAAGCATTTAGATTTACGATAGCTTCCTTTTCTCTCCCACTTTATCGTCTACATGATTTGTTATTCCTCTTACCTCTACCAAACTCACTAAAGACCACACTTTGGGTTCTCACTCCGAGAATACCAAGGGCTCATGTTTGGTGGTGTTGTCCCCGCTGCGTTCACTTGTTCATGATAGTTCGTGTTGCTACCGTTCGTGTACACGTTCGTGCTACTGCAGCCGATGCATTTGCTGGGCGATAGAGATCACATAGAGGTCTTCCGCTGCGTTGAGTTCCAAAGCTTGAAGAGCGTCTTCAACTAGTATGAGAACTCTCTCTCTTTGTTCTTTAGTGTTCGAAGCATGCCTTTAATTACTGTTTGTTTGCATAACTATGTGTTCTAATGTATATGTTGTATTTCGATCATGGTGAAACCGGAAAGACCTGAACGTGCTCATGGATGCTCTTCGTTAAGAGTTTCTTCAATTGGTATCAGAGCCAGGTTCTGATATTCCAATTTCATTGTTGCAACGAATAACATATACGTTCTTGGTGGGTGCATTTCTACTCTATTTAAATTTATTAAATTGATATGGATGTGCGGATTAATGATGTGTTCGTGGATGTTAGCCTCGGTTTGATTTAATTCTTTTACATTTTCGTTTGTTTGTAAATGCCCCTGCGTTTTGGGCATTAATAATCGTTATCGAGTCTGTAATTCAAAGTTTGTTTGAGTTTTGAGTCGATCATGAAGAAGATCAGAGCAAGTTTTGGAGTTCTTCGAGGAATGAAACGATCAAGGGTTGATCGCGTCATGTAGACGATGGATAAGTGATCGCTGAGTATCGGGTCGTGTAGATGACAAGATGCTCGCGTATCGTTTAACCGCACGCGCACTAGATGATCGTTTAGGTTAGCAAGCTTCATCACTTAGTAACTGATTAGACGATCACTTAGTGATGCATGGTAAATCGTTTACCTGTTGCCGTGTTAAGCGATCGCATAGACGACCAGGCTTTGCAGCCTCGTAGTCGTCTACGCGATCGTTTAGTTTTTGAGTCTATCGTCTAGTGCGTGCTGGGCGATCGTCTACATTCAGTGTTTACTACATGATGAAGTCCTCCTGGCGGTTCAAGACCCGGTTCGCTCGATGAAAAATGTAATAGATAGAGTTATTTCATTCCAGTTTTTCTAAAGGCTCATCCCGGTCCATTAATCATTTATTTATTACATGCGATGTATGGTTTTTTAATATGTCATATGGTATGTACATATAGTAAATCCTACCTTAGGTTATGCAAGATCATGCATCATCTCTTTATTGTAATTGTTATAATTTAGAGAAGATGATTTAATTATGTAAGTGCATGCTCATGCATCATATAATACAAGAGTTATATTTGTGCATGCATAAAAAGCATTGACATGCATCATCTTTATATTATAATTGTTATAGTATAAGGGTGAATGATAACATGTTTGCTTGGTTATTACGCTTTATATAAAATTTATGTATAGTAATAACTGGACATTGCATGAAGCATGACACATAGGTTACTTTATAATTGTTATAAACACCTTTGTTGTGCGCAATGGTTTTTTAAAAGTTAAAGAGAAATTAGAACTAAAAGAAATAAGAAAGACATACATGCTCACTTAGGTTTAATTCATGGTTTTAAAATGTTTAAAACTTGGATCATATAGACCTAATATCACGGTTCTAATATCATTAGCAACCCTAAGGCTTTAATTTTTTATCAGTTTAATAGGATTAAATTGGCTAATAAAAGGTTAAAGTATAGTAATGCTATCTATAAGGGACCTTTTGTCTAAGGCGGGTTCTGTCTACGCTGGGGTATCTAAGTTGACGGAAACGTAACACCCCTACCTGGGAACTTACCGGGAAAGGTGAATTAGATAGTTTTGATGCATGCATGCAAGTTAAAGACAATCCATTAAAGTGTTTAAATGTGACTACTTGAACTTGTTTATATTTCATAGGAAAACGTTGTTTATGAGCATAGTGTAAAAAGATGACTTAGACTAAATCAGTGGTCGAATTGTCTTGGTTAATGAACCTCTAGGTAAAACATTCAATGGGAGGTACTTGAGGCATAAGATACTTCACTTAAACCTTTCACGTTTCTCCTAAATAGTCCACAACGTGAGATCTACCATCGGTCTCGAGGCACCTTTGACGTGTCCCCCTAACGGATGGTGTTTGTGTAGTTCGATATTAAGGTGGATAGAGAGAGTGTTCATAGTAAGTGGGAGTAGGAAGTGCGACAGCATATCCCTCGATCTCCCTCGGTAGGTTGAATAAAGTTACTGCGCATCGCCTCGAGGCACCCTGGAAGTGTCCCCCTAAAGGATAGCAGTTTTGCGCGTTTCTTTATTTGATCTCCTGTAAGAGGATAAGGTAACTTACTCTTTTGTCCTAATCTGCTTCTTCCCTATGGTGGGCTCACTAGGGCGAGACTCTAGCACCGAAAGCGAGGGATCACACTTACACGAAATTGTTAAAGTTTAACAGTTCTAGACAGAAAAATGGTGGTTGTTAGGTTCAGTTCCAAAAGTTGGTTCTGCCTAATGGTTGAGAATATCTCATCCCAGCGAAGGGGCAATTGATCACCCCACCGATGATGTTTGTCCTGCTTCATTGGGGCATCATTGCAAAATAGAAGTCTATAACTTAGGGTACTTGAAACTGTTTTGCAAAACTAATTGGTTTAAAAGTGGTTTACCAAAATCTAATAAAGTTTTATTCATATTTTCAGCAACAACTCTTTTTCAAAATGGCAACAGCAACGTTGGCTTTGTTAAGCACCGAAAAATTAACTGGCAATAATTTTGCAACATGGAAACACATGATCACGAAGATCCTAATCATCGAGGATCTCATGTTTGCTCTCACGAAGGCTTGTCCTCCTATTCCAGCTCCAAATTTCGCTCAAAATGTTCGAGAGGCATACGAGCGATAGACAAGGGCGAATGAGAAGGCCCGAGCCTACATCATGGCAAGCCTTTCTAAAGTCTTAGCCAAGAAACATGAGCTATGGTCTCAGCGCGTGAGATCATGGAGTCTATGTGGGGAATGTTTGGACAACCATTTGAACAGCTTATGCATGAGGATCTTAAATATATATTCAATTCCAAATTGGAAGAAGGCACCTCTATTCACGAACATGTGTTTAACGTGATGGTCCACTTTAATGTGGCGGAGTTGAATGGTTTTACCATCGATGAGGGCAGCTAGGTTAGCATATTCCTGCATTCATTGCCGGAGAGCTTCCTACACTTTGTTAGCAATGGGATTCTTCACAAAGTGAAATATAACCTTATAAATCTCCTCAACGAGTTGCAAACCTACCAATATTTACTGAAAAGTAAGGAGAGGAAGAAGGGTGAAGTAAATCTTGCTTCATCCTCCAGGACGTTCCATAGAGGTTTGACCTCAGGAACGAAGTCTGCACCTTCAACTTCTAACTCTACAAAGGGGAAGAGGAAGAAGGGTGGTAAGGGAAAAGGGAAGGCACCTACTATCCCACCGCTTGTCGCCCTAAGGAGGCGTCCACCGGTTGAAAAGGGAAAGTTTTTCCACTGCAACCAAGATGGACACTGAAAGAGGAACTGTCCTCACTATCTGAAAGAAAAGGTAAATGTGATTTACTTGTACTTGAAACTTATTGAGTGAAGAATGATAATTCAGCCTAGATAATTGATTCGGGTGCCACTAACCACGTTTGTTCTTCTTTTCAAAGGATTAGATCTTGGCGACAACTGGAGGCTGGTGAGATGACGATGCGAGTAGGCATCGGGCACGTTGTCTCAGCTGTGGCAGTGGGAGGGCTCCAGATAGCTTTACAGAATAGGTTTCTTGTTTTGAATGATGTATATATTGTTCCCGAACTAAAGAGGAACCTTATTTCTGTAAAGTGTTTATTGTAATGTAAATATGCTGTCTCTTTTAATGTGGATAAAGCGTTTATCATAAAGATGGTGATTTTATTTGTAATGAAAATCTGGAATCGAATTTATATGTTGTTAAGGCCATTAGCCATTAATTCCCTCCATAATACTGAATTGTTTAAAACTATCGTAACTCAATCAAAATGTCGACGAATTTCTCCAAAAGAAAATGTCCAACTTTGGCATCTACGTTTAGGGCACATCAATCTCAACAGGATTGAGAGATTGAGGAAGAATGGACTTCTAAGTGGGTTAGAAGAAAATTCTTTACTAGTGTGCGAGTCTTGCCTTGAGGGTAAGATGACTAAATGACCTTGTACTGGAAAAGGTTATAGAGCTAAAGAGCCTCTTGAGTTAGTACATTCTGACCTTTGTGGTCCTATGAATGTGCGCGCCCAGGGTGGTTATGAGTATTTTATCAGTTTTACTGATGATTACTCCAGGTACGGATATGTTTATCTTATGCAACGGAAGTCTGAATCCTTTGAAAAGTTCAAAGAGTTCAAGGCTGAAGTTGAAAACACATTGGATAGACGAATTAAAACACTTCGATTGAATCGAGGTGGAGACTTTTTGGACTCAGCATTCTAAGACTATTTGATAGAACATGGAATCGTTTCCCAACTCTCAACGTCGGGTACACCTCAGCAAAATGGTGTAATGGGGAGGAGAAATAGAACCTTGTTAGACATGGTTCGTTCAATGATGAGTAACGCTTTCTTACCGGACTCGTTTTAGGGTTTTGCAGTGGAGACTGTGGTATACATACTCAACTGTGTTCCCTCCAAGAGTGTTACGAGAACACCTCTAGAGTTGTGGAACGGGCATAAAGCTAGTTTACGTCACTTCCGCATTTGAGGTTGCCCTGCACACGTGCTTGAGGCTAATCCCAAGAAGGTTATGCCTCTTTGTAGGCTACCTCAAAGGTACATGAGGGGGTTATTTTTATGATCCGACGAAAAAGAGGGTGTTTGTTTCAACGAACGCTACTTTCTTGGAGGAGGATCATATAAGGGAACACAGTCCACGAAGTAAAGTCGTGTTGCGTGAGCTTTCCAATGAAACTACTGAAACTTCAACAAGAGTTGTTGAAGAGTCTGCTATATCAGCAAGAGTTGTTGATAGGAATTCATCTAGTAGGTTGATTTCACCTCAAGAGTTGAGGGAACCTCGACGTAGTGGGAAGGTTGCGAACCCACCGTTCGCTATCTGGATTTCACGAAAATCCTTGCTATAGTAGCAGATGGCGACATTGAGGATCCGTTGTCTTATCAGAAGGCAATGGAGGATGTTGACCGGAATAAATGGGTCAAGTCCATGGATCTCGAGATGGAGTCGATGTACTTCAACTTAGTATGGAATCTTGTAGATCAGTCTGATGGGGTAAGACCTATAGGTTGTAAATGGATCTACAAGCACAAACGGGGTGCTGATGGGAAGGTATAGACCTTCAAGGCTCGACTTGTGGCAAAGGGTTATACCCAGGTAGAGGGAGACGACTATGAGGAGACTTTCTCACCTGTTGCCATGTTAAAGTCGATCCGCATCCTCCTGTCCACTGCAACTTATTATAATTATGAGATCTGGCAAATGGACGTCAAGACAACCTTTCTGAATGACAATCTTAAGGAGACCATTTATATGGTGCGACCCGAGGGATTCATAGCCCAAGGTCAAGAGCAAAAGGCTTGCAAACTGAATCAGTCCATTTATGGGCTGAAACAGGCATCTCGATCTTGGAACACACAGTTTGATACTGCAATCAAGTCGTATGGCTTTGACCAAAATGTTGATGAACCTTATGTCTACAAGAAGATCATCAATGCTTCAGTAGTCTTCTTAGTGTTGTACGTAGACAATATCCTACTCATTGGGAATAATGTAGATCTACTAACTACAGTTAAAAGCTGGCTAGCGACCCAATTCCAAATGAAAGATTTGGGGGAGGCTCAGTTTTTCTAGGTATACAAATCTTTCGAGATCGTAAGAACAAAGTTCTAGCAGGCATCGCACATTAACAAGATTTTGCTCAAGTACTCGATGCAGGACTCCAAGAGGGGCCTACTGTCTTTCAAGCATGGAGTCACTTTGTCTAAAGACATGTGTGCTAAGATGCCTCAAGAGGTTGAGGAGATGAAACGGGTCCCATATGCGTCTGCCGTTGACAGTTTGATATACACGATGCTCTGTACTCGTCCAAACATCTACTACACTATGGGCATAGTCAGTAGGTATCAATCTAACCCAGGCCAGGGTCACTGGACCACAGTGAAGAACATCCTCAAGTATCTTCGAAGAATGAGGGATTACATGCTCGTGTGGTTCTAGGGATTTGATTCTTATTGAATACACAGATTCTGACTTTCAGACTGATAAGGACTCTCGCAAGTCCACATCAGAGTCCGTCTTTACTCTTAACGGAGGAGCTGAAGTGTAGCGAAGCACTAAGCAGGGGTGCATCGCCGATTCCACTATGGAGGCGGAGTACGTAGCGGCTTGCGAAGCTGCTAAAGAAACCGTCTGGCTCAAGAAGTTCTTGACAGAACTAGAAGTTGTTCCAGAAATGTCTAGGCTCATTACCCTATATTGTGATAATAGTGGGGCAGTGGCAAACTCCAAGGAGTCGAGGAGTCACAGGCGCAGTAAACACATAGAGTGGAAGTATCATCTGATCCGCGAGATAGTGCATCGAGGGGACGTGATCATCATGAAAATCGCTTTGAAGCACAATGTTGCTGACCCGTTAACGAAGGCTCTCACGGCTATGGTGTTTAAGGGTCACCTACGGAGCATGGGTCTACAGGATCGCCCGTGGTTGGACTAGGGTAAGTGGGAGAGTTTCTTGTATTGGGCTTTTATGCCCTAGTTTATTGTTTATATACTAGTTTTATGTACACCTTACTTCATTTTAGGACATGTGGGAGATTGTTGGGGTTGATGCCCTAAAGTCTCGTGTCCTGTGTTTGTAAACAGCTTGTACGAATGCTTGTGTTGTATAATATATGATATTTACTTCACATCTTGTTTTTTTGCTAGGTTGCATCATCTATTTGCTTTACCATAAACCAATAAACTTAAAATCCCTTGTTATCTGTATGTAACTCAAGTATGTATGTGGTGAAATCCAAGTGGATCATGTCTTGAGTGATAACCAAAATGGTTTGTAGTATATGGATAAAGGAGGGAAATCTTATCCTGGTAAAGCTACGGATGCGGCCCGCTTTGTGGAATGGTCACAAGTGTTGTGGCTTGTCACAGATGGTCTGATCCTGATCATTCGTGTTAGGGACATGAGAGCAGGGGCTTCCTATACAAAAAGTTTGTATAAGACCTGACCAAAAAGTGTTAACGTCTCGTTATATAACACCATTCATGATAGAGACTTCACTTCATTAAGATAACCATAGGTAACATGATCTCAATCCTGAGTGAGTTGGGAACTCCTGCCATTGAGGGCGGTCCTTTGATTTGTATGGGTGTGAGTGGCCAGGTCGCCGATTCAAACCTACCATTTTGGGGATTCTTCTGATTTAGGAGCTGGGAACTCAGCTACACAAGATGGAATTCACTTCTTCTCCGAAGCAAGGGTAAATAGATAGACAGCTCCCTTAAGGGCTAATTCCAGGGCTTGAACGATGTGGCACCACACACCTTCTCTTAGCACGAGAGGTGTTCACACATAGTTGGACTATGTTGTATTATTCATTAGAGGAATCAATGGTACTTAAGGAGTGAGATGTAACTATAGGGGCAAAACGGTAATTTGGCCCAGCTGTACTTATGAGCATCTATGAAGGGTCATCATACTCATGATTGGTTATATTCGATGTACACATAAATATATCTGTGGTAAGAAGAGTTCAGTTGTTGATCTTTAATGGAATGCTTGACAGTTAATGGATGGTGGATCTCGTGGCTAAAGAGTTTAGTCAGCTATTCATGTACTGTTGGAGCTTCGAGAAGGTCCATTAGATCTCTTGGGTAGCTTGGATAAAGTCACGAATCAGTATTTGGGTTAATTTGAAATGTTCAAATTGACAAGAGGAAGTTCGATTATATATGATATAATTGGACTGGTTAATTATATATGATATAATTGGCTAAATGTATGAGATACATTATTTTAGAGAAATTTAGATATAAATATGATTTATATCAAGTAGAGGAGAAATTACTATACTAGATATGTAATATCAAACTATAGGGTAAGAATATAATATGTTATATTTATTAATTATTTAATTAGTTAATTATATGATAATTGGCTTAAAATTTCTCTCGAACATGCGTTAGTGGGAGCAACCACGTCGGTTATTATAACGAATAATAAAATGAAATTTTGTTTCATTTTGAAAAAGTTCAAAAGGTTCGAAAAAATTGGCATCAGTGTGGAAACATAAACGATCACATAAGTCGAGAGCCTATACGATAGTTGCTCAGCACCTAAATGATCACACACCTTGAGCTCAAATGAGCACACGCTAGTCTTTAAACGATCGCTTAGCTTTCCTAAACGATCGCATAGTGTGCCGTGTTTTCTAAACGATCGTCTTCCTTCTTCTAAACAATCACTTAGTAAAACCTACACGATCGTGTAGCTTCTTCTAAACGATAAGCATTTAGCTATAAGATAGCTTCATTTTCTCTCCCACTTGCTTATCGTCTACACGATTTGTTCTTCCTCCTACCTCTACCAAACTCACCAAAGACCACACTTTGGGTTCTCACTCCAAGAATACCAAGGGCTTCTGTTTGGTGGTGTTGTACCTGTTGCGTGCCCTTTTTCATGATAGTTCGTGTAGACGTTCTTGCTGCGGCAGTCGACGCATTTGCTAGGCGATAGAGATCGCGTAGAGGTTTTCCGCTGCATTGAGTTCCAAAGCTTGAAGAGTGTCTTCAACTGGTATGAGAACGCGTTCCCTTTGTTTTTTAGTGTTCGAAGCATGCCTTTGATTACTGTTTGTTTGCATAATTGTGTGTTCAAATGTATATGTTGTATTTTATTCACGATGAAATCGGAAAGATCCGAACGCACTCATGGATGCTCTTCGTTAAGAGTTCCTTCAGTCTCCACATGAATTATCAAGATCAGATCATTTGTAGCACTTTACAACAATTGTAACAACTATAAAGCGGGTCATACTCGTAATGTTACCAGGATAAGGTATCCAGCCTTATCTATCTACTACAGACCATTTAGGTTATCAGTTAAACATGATCCACTTGTATGTCTCTACATACATGTTTAAGTTATAAGATAATGGATGTTAGTTTATTGGTGTGTGGTTAATGCAACTAATTTTGAAATAAAACATCACATATTTTATTAAATAAATAAAATTTGTGTACAATAAAATTACAAACTATAGGATCCTACGAGATTTAGGGCATTAACCCCAACATAACCAATCTTGCCAGTTGAACATAGACAAGAATGGAGTCGAAGACCAGATTTTGAAGACTTTGAAATTCTACCACCACGAAGGGTAACAAGTGTCAGTCGACGTCAAACGGTTAAGATACCTTCTACTGGAGAGGAGCCATGTCAAATACCTAAGTATACACAATGTGGTCAGAGAGGACATAATAAGAAAACATGCAAAATACATTAATAACACCTGACACTGGCTCATCTAGGCTCAACGATATGTAATTTATATGTGATCCATTTGTTATAAATGGGCGATCGCTTAGTTATTCACGGGCGATCGATTAGTTACTTATATACGATCACTTAGTTATTTATGGACAATCGCTTAGTTATGGGTGATCGCTTAGTTAATTATATACGATCGCTTAGTTATTATGTGCGATCGTTTACTTCAATTTATGTGATAGATTAGTAATTTCTATGTGATTACTTTGTTATTTGTATGCGATATTGTGGTTATTATGTGATATTCTAGTTATTATTTGTATGCGATTGTTTTTTTATTTGTATGTGATATTGTAGTTATTATGTGTGATCATTTACTCAGATATATGTGATTGTTTAGTTAGTTTTGGGTGATTGTTTAGTTATTTAGTTGTTTAGTTAAATGTACAATGCAATTTGAATTCTATTACCATAAATATTTATTTGTCCACAACTGGGCAACATACTATTTCCTATACAATGTCATATTCGCATGTGTTAAGCTAGCCTTATCAACACCAGTTACACAGTATTATATAAATTTAGCACAAAAAATACCGCGGTCTAGAGACTTGTCCTCTTGGAGGGTCACCTTCGATCTCTTCACTTCCAAATGCCCGTACTTGAACATCCTATGTTGAATCTCAAATCAGACAGAAATCAACATCGAAGGTGTTGCTCTGGCCATGAGCTGAAGATAATCATCAACTACGTCGCTACTAATGTAGTTTGGCATGGAGTCAAATACAAAGATTGTGCACCTCTCCAGATTGATGGCAAGCATAAGTCAATGTTGTTTGATGTTGATTAGCCCAAATATGAAGTCAACATCCATTCACGCTGGCTTATATTATTCGTATTGTCCAAGCACGTAGTCAGTAAAGAAGTGAGAGTTTGCCTAAAACCTCATGTGTGCTTCATGATCCAACCAGCCTGCCATTTTGCCATCCTCCATTTCAAAACCTTATAACGAATCTTAGAAGCAATTCCCTCTGTCTCCATCAAAGCACCTTGGGAAAGGCAAGATGTAAATACATAGTTGAGTGAAGAGTAGTTTCAAAAAATATGTGAATTTTCCTTACTGTGAAGCTCGAATCAACCACCATGAATCGATACTTACACAGGTCAAGTTTTGAGTGCAATTTCTGATGCACGTGCATCAATAGGAGATCCATAGTCTTGTCCAACAAAGAAAAATATAATTATAAATACTGTAAATTCTAAATGATCATGTAGAATTATCTTAAAGATCGTGTATAATTCTTGAATTAATAGAAATACTCACGTCTCCAAGCACCTATGTGTTCTGCTCAAGTGTTTTGAAGAAATCCTTGGTCGTAAAGGTATATACTATCATCTACTCCTCAGTTTTTGTTTTAGGATGGCTTTTCCATTTTTTGTATGCATTCCACAGAACATCTGGGACCGAGAAGCATGGGTCAGAAGAACTAATGGTCTTTATGGGGAATCAGGTACAAAGACCAAGGGGTTGGGATTGATAACATCAGTGGTCGGTTTCAATCCCACTACAGATGGTTGAGCTTCTTGAGATTAAGGCTGAGAAGATTTTGAAGCAGAATGAGGTAGTTGAGAATCACTTGAATGAGGGAGTTGAGGATTATTAGAAAGAGAATCTCCCCTTTTCCCCCTTTCCACATCCTCAGGTGTGAACTTGGTTGGTTTTTTCCTTTTCCAACGCTCATGGTCGTTTTTATCCTACATTTAAATTATAAATCAGTGATAGTACAATGTTAAGATAACTAATTCATACAATAGCCTTACCTTGACTTTAGTGGCATCCTTTTGAGTTGAATTCCCAACAACCTTAGTTGAGTCCGAATCGAAATGGCCTATAAGATTGAATGCTTGAGTTGAAAGTTCATGTATTTCATCAATGGTCTGATGAACTGACTGTTCATTGACAATTGAACCCTCCACTAGCTGTTCATTGACATGTTCATGTGCATTGGTCTACGGGGGATCTTCTCCGTATTTTTTATGGGTATTGTTACCATCATCATTATTGTCATCACAAGAAATCCCCTCATTATTATCCCTCTCATCATGATGAGTCCTTATATTATTACTATCCTAAACAAATCAAATGAAAATCCAAATGATCATTTAATACTCCTTAAAACTATTATTAGAAAATCCAAATCCAAACGATCGTTTAAATAGTCTTAAATGATCGTTTAGAAAAGATAGGCGATTGTTTAGATAGATTTAAACAATATTTTAGATAGTCTCAAATGATCATTTAAGACTGTCGAAATGATCGTTTAATAATCTTAAACAATCGTCTATCTTTTCTAAACGATCATTTAAGACTATCTAAATGATCGTTTAGAAAATCCAAACGATCGTTTAAGACTATCTAGAAGATCGTTTAAATCTATCTAAACAATCATTTAATAATCTTAAACGATCGTCTATATTTTCTAAACAATCATTTAAGAATATGTAAATGATCGTTTAGAAAATGTAAGCAATTGTTTAGATTATCTAAATGATTGTTTAATAATCCTAAACGATCGTCTATATTTTCTAAATGATTGTTTAGAAAATATAAGCAGACATTTATCTATATTTTCTAAATAATCATTTAAGAATATGTAAATGATCGTTTGAAAATATAAGCGATCGTTTAGATGATCTAAATGATCGTTTAACAATCTAAAACGATCATCTATATTTTCTAAATGATCATTTAAGAATATGTAAACTATCGTTTAGATATCTAAACAATCGTTTAATAATCGTAAACGATCGTCTATATTTTCTAAACAATCATTTAAGAATATGTAACGATCGTTTAGAAAATATAAGTGATCCTTTAAGACTATCTAAACGATCGTTTATCTATATTTTCTAAATGATCATTTAGAAAATATAAACGATCATTTAGATTATCTAAATGATCGTTTCATAATCTTAAATGGTCATCTATATTTTCTAAACGATCATTTAAGAATATGTAAACGATTGTTTAGAAAATATAAGTGATCGTTTAGATTATCTAAACAATCCTATAAGTCTATGTAAATGTTCGTTATCATTTAAGAATATCTAATCGACTGTACAGAAATACATACCTCATTCAGACAATGGACTATCATCTTTATTTCGTTCAGTTGCTAGCCCATCAGATGATATTGGACAGTAAATGTATTGCCCATCTGACGGACCATGGTAGTCAAGTTCACCAAATCTTTGCGAAGTTCTTTAATTTCCTCCCTAAGAACCTTGTAGGATTTGGAATGACGATGTCTTAAGGACTTTTGCTGCCTTTTAACCTTCAAGGGGAGTCTGAATTGTCATACGTTGTTCTGCTCTATACGTTGCACGTTTAAAGGCTGATCTACATGGAGTTCATGCTTTTCGTGTCCTCTAGAGGACTTATGAGTATCGATGGAGTGTTCAACCCCTTCGATCCTTCTTTCTCCAACAACATGAACCACATTAAGTCCTTCCAATCGGTTCTCCTTGTACCTTATCTCCTCTGTGCTAGGTACAAGTCTCGACATAACAATAGTCTGTACATAAACAACTGAGCAAGTCAGAATACATGAAACTATAAACAAATGAGCAAGTTAGAAGTGATCAGTTACTTACTTTTTTTGGATGGAAAACTTTATTTCTCAATTATTGGTAAGATGGAGCATGAGAACAAGTCCATCTAAGAATTCTAGGAATTTCAACCTTGCTAACTTTGGTAGCTATGAACTTACTTGATGTGGATAAAATTTTATAAGCCCAAACCTACGATATGGAAACTTTGTTACACGTATATAACACAAAGGTTCAATGTACATTAAAGTGAATCAGAAACAAAAGTACATAACTGGAATGTAAGTGCAAATCCCTTTATACAATAATATAAGGAACGATGATCATTTTCTGCTTTCTTTGATTCATATGTCTTCTTCTTCATGCGCATGATAGTCTTCATGTTATTCAATGTACATTTATAAAAGAGAGAAGACTAGTTGTAATGTACAAAGACTAGTCATTGACAATCCCAAATATATTCACATCGAACTGGGTTTCTTGTTTTTTCCAATCTCATCGTTTCAATGAATAGTTCCAATGTAACCTTGACAGCATCTTCGTCATTAGTAAAATTAAACTTCTCGAATGTGGTCACCACATCATTGTAAGAACTATCCTTTTCATTTGGATCCTTCAGTCCAAGAATAAGTTCTCGCACCCTTTCACCACTTGTTTCTCTTTCTACTATTTTCTTGGTCAACCACAACTCAAATATCAAGTTAAAATCATCTTGGGAGACTGTTACCTTCTTCCCTAGAATGTTGAATGATATAACTGAAGGAAATCGGATCTGAGATTTCCATGAGCAGCGAAAGAAAGATTATTCCAAATCACAATCATGAATGAACATAACATTTACAGTCAACTTCAAACAAGCGGTTATACAATTAAAATGAGAAATTACAACATGAACAACAAATTAACAAGGAAGAAATCTACGAACATTTGTCGCCTCGTCTCCACGCTCTTTGCTCACGAGCACTCGAACAATAGCAACCTCAAACGCTCGATCTACACGATCGCAACACAGCACAAACTCTTCACGCTCGTCCTCAACGATCGCCTCGGTCACGAACTCCTCAGTAATAGCACGAACAGCCTCCAAAAAACCTCGACGATTAATCGTTTAGATAAAGTTAAGCGATTGTCTAGAAAAAGCTATGCGATTGTTTAGCTCATCGTTTAGCTCGGTCTGTCGCCTACAGATTCTACACGATCGTTTACTTTGGGCAAGAAATCATCTAGCAAAACTATGCGATCGTTTAGTAAATACTGCACGATCGTTTAGCTTGCCAGCCGTTATTTAGTAAATCTGTATTTACTTGACGACTACCGTGAGATTCTTTTACGCGAGAGAGAAAACTCAAAAAACTATTTACGAAAACTTTTCGGTGTTTGTAAATCTTATTAAAATAAGGAAAACCATTTTCCTTTTAAACTCACGGTTACCATGAATCCAATAACCATCCACTCATTTGGTTATTTAAAGAAAAAGAATTAATTATCCAATAATTAATATTATTATAAATATGAATGATAACCAACTTATCATACTATATTTATAACCTATAGTTTTAATATTTCATCTCATGAAACATATAAACCTTCTATTCCATGGTACTTAATGTAAATCCCATTTACATCAATCCTCCACTAGATGTATCTCATACATCATATCGATTATATCATATATAATCAAAATACCTCTTGTCAATTTGAACATTTCAAATCAACATCAAGAACCGATCCTCAACTGAATCCATTGAGCTACCAAGGGGACCTTATGGACCTGTAGCTTGAAGCTCTAACAGTACGTGAATAACTGACTAAACTCTTTAGTCACGGGATCCACCATCCGTTAACTGCCAGGCACTCTACTAAAGACCGACAGCTGAACTCTCCTTACCACAGATATATTATGTGTCCATCTTATCCAATCAGCAGTGCGACAACCGTTCACAGATCGCTTGTAAGTACAGGTGGGCCAATAACTGTTATGCCCCTGTAGTTACATTTGTCTCCTTAAGTACCGTTGATCCCTCTAATGAACATAAGTCATAGTCCTACTATGACTGAGTCTTCTCTTCCAAAGAGAAGTTGTGGCCACTATGTTCAAGCCCCAGAATCAGCCTTTAAGGGAGCAATCTCTCTACTTATCCCTGCTTCGAGAAAGAAGTGAATTCTATTTTTTGGATTGAGTTTCCAGCTCCCAAAAAAGACAAGTCCCCAAAAAGGTAGGCATGTTGAGTTGGCAATCTAGCCACTCTCACCCATACTAATCAAAGGACCGCCCTCAAAGGCAGGAGTTCCCAAAATACTCAGGATTGAGGTCATGTCACATATGGTCGTTTAGGTGAGGTGTAAGTCTCTAGTATCAACGGCGTTATATATAGAGTCTAGTCATCTCGTGGTCCAGGTCTTATACAAAATCTTTGTATAGGACACTTCCGCTCGCACGTCTCTACATGAATGGTCAGGATCTACCATCTGTAGTAGTTTACAAAACTTGCAAACTTTTACAAAGCAGGTCGTATCTGTAGTGTCACCAGGATCAGGTATCCCACTTTAATCCTTATACTATAGACCTTTTTAAGTTATCACTTAAGGCATGATCTACTTGTATATCATACATGCTTAAGTTCACATAAGATAACCAAGGAGCTTTGTTTATTGGATATGAGTAAATACCAGAATTAAATAGCACTTATTTTATTCATTGAATAATGTGTATCTTTACAAAACAACGAGAATTCGGAGAATTAGGACATCAATCCCAACAATAACGTCTGGGTTCACATCCGTTACCTCCCTTAAAAAAAAGTGGTGCAAAAGTTGTCCATTAAAAACAAGATCTATATCCAATAGTGGACCAAAGGCAGTTTTCCTATATAGTCTCATTTGTTCTTTTGTCAGCTTATTCTTAATCATAGAGGCAATTTTGTGGACTTGGCAAGAGACTGTAGCAGGGAAATATTTCTCAGCAGTGACGATCTTACCAATCTGACAAGCATGTACATTACAACAATTAATAAACAATCGCATAACAAAAATTAAACGATCGCATAACAAATATCTCAACTATTGCATAACAGATATCTCAATGATTGCATAACAGATATCTCAATGATCGCATAATAGATAGCTAAACAATCGCACGATATAAGCCTAAACGATCACACAATAAATATCTAAACAACCGTATAATAGATAGCTAAACAATTGCATAACAGATAGCTAAAGGATCACACGATATAAACTTAAACGGTCACACAATAAATATTTAAACGGCCGCTCAGTATTCTCTATTTGATCGCTTAGTTCTCTATTTGATCGCTTAGTAATCTCTATCTGATCGGTTAGTATTCTCTCAACAATCGATTACGAATGAATACGCGATTAAACCCTAAAAGATAGTCAAACCTCGAATATCAACATGCATTCTTCTAGGAGAAGAGTCTCATACCTTTTAGATCACGACGACAATAGCAAGTACGTAAAGACGACCGGTGAGAAACCTGCAATGAGTGCTCGACTGAAGTTTGGAGAGAAATCGGGAGCAAATTTGAGAGAAAATTCTTCGAAAAAAAATGTTTTGAAAAGGAAATGAAGGAAATGAAGGAACCTATCGTTGTAAAGTATTTATAGAGGCGCGCAAATACCAAACAATCTGAAGGCTTTGTAAAATTGGGAGTAATTTTGGAATTTCGCATGGGCAAAAGGTTAGTGGTAGAAAAGTTTTTAGAAAGAAGTCATTGGTAGAATTTTTTTTTTTTTTTTTTGGATCATTTTGTGAAATTTTCCAAAGAGAGACAGGTTGGAGAAGAGAGAGAGCGAAAAACTCACCTCACGACTAGCAATCAAGACGGTGTCAACCTCCCACGACTAAACAACGACAGATTGACGGTTGGGTGTGTCTTCGGCTGGCGGTGGAAGCAAACTATCGACTAGTGTGCTAATGAACGCAGACGAAGAAAGAAAAGGTGAAGAATTGTGAAGAAGAGGAAGAAAATGTGAGAAGGAAAGGTGGCTGTCTAAGGAGGGAGAGAGATGAAAGAAAATTAAGGAGAAGCTAGAAGAGATGGAAATCAGAAGTCGAAGCATGGGAGGAGAGGGAAAATGAAAAACAGGAAAGGTGTGGGAGGGATGAGGGGCTTTGAGAAAGAAGGAAAATGAAAATTTTTAGGGAAAAATAAAAGGGTGTGAAACAATTGGATGTCATATTTAATATTTTTAATGTTTTAATTAAACATACAATTAATTTTTACATTCAAAACGTGATAAGTAAATTACAAAAACTCTTGATGTTTTTAAAATGTCAAGTTTTATATTAGCATGAAAAAAATTCGAAAAACTCCATCAACTTCTACCTTTTTTCATTATTCTTGATTTTTTTTTTCCTTAAAAACTACATATTACTTGACATTTTTTAATAAAAATTTCAAGTAATTAAAAGTTGCAAGTGTCAAGTAATGTAATTTTTGTAGTAATGAATTGTCAATATGATCGTTATTTAAAAATGAAAAAAACAAAAATTTGATATAAGAATACTCAACTAACATAAACTATATATCCTCGACAAGAAGCTAGGGCCTTAGAGGCCATAACCCCACCCAAAATGTTATTTTAATTCAAAAAATCGCATGAATGAAAGAATTAATAATAGTATAGATTTAAGCAAATATTTAATTTGGTAATTATGACTACTTTTTCTTAAATAATATAAATATTTATTTTTAGAAAATAAATATTTTAGGGTTTATACACACATATCTTAATAAAATTTGAACAACTTTTTAGATTGAAATTTAGTCTATAAATTTATTATCAAACACGTCTGAAAATACCGATAAAGTAAAATACAAGTTTATTTTTTCTTAAATCCTTGTTTTCATATGTATATATTTGTAAGATCACTAACAAAAACTATTGAAAATATTTACAAATAATATCAAAATATTATAGTCAGTCTATGATAGACTACTATTTGTGTATATGATGATATAAATAGTAATCTATTGTGGTTTATCGTAAAAGACAGTGAAATTTTGTTATATTAATATATATTTTGGTTCAATTTTCTATATTTGAAAACAGCTATATTGACAAATAAAATAAAGCTAATTCAGATTTACATGAAAATTGCAAATCACGTTGGGCTCGGAATAATACAGGCCCGGCCCAAACCATTTTGATGCGTCACGATCAACCCGGGAGGCTTGGCCCAATTTGATTTATAAGTTTTCAATTTGTTAGAAAAAGTGGGGAGAATTGTTTCCAATAGAAATGTTGCAAAAAAAGGAAAACTAGAAAATTTCTCCAAGCTTTATAGTTGCTTAAGAGCTTGTTTGGAATTTTATTTAAAACCAATATTATATTTCTTTTTTGTGATAACAATATTATAGTTCTTGAAATGGAAGAACCGGTAGAAAACAAGGGATTTAAACTGGTTGACAAACTTAAAACCATTTCTTTAATTTTTTTTTTTTTAAGAAGTGAGATCCTCGATTAGATCCAACCGTAGTAAACGAAGTCAAACATGAACACACCTCAATTGTCATAAAATTTGTATTTCGATCTCAATGTTAAAAGCTTGATTATCTCATTTCATGTGTTGTCAATAAAGAAAACAAAAACATCTTGAAAAAAAATACTTTCCTCTAATTTAAATCTAGGTTAAATGTCATATTCCATTATAGATGAGCATTTTTTTTTCTGATTTATAGCATGCTTTGTTTTAGCCATGTTGATTGGAACTAATGATCTTGTATCACACTTTTGAAGTAAAGTTTGACAAGGGAGAGAAAACATGAAATCTGACCATAAGTTCAAGATACCTACGCATCGAGGTGACTGATGTATGATCAATTATACTTGTAAAGAAGATATACTCACACTTATGGTGTCATGTAGGTTAATGCTTAGATTGAAGTAGTTTCAAGCTAACCTAGTGCTTAGCATGGCAATGGAAACTAAAGAAATGAGTTATGTGTAACTTGATTCACCTCGACTTGATCCTTCCTAGAGGCCACATCGAGGGTTAGACGCACAATGATCAACATAGTGCCCGATGGCATACAATATGTATTGTAGACCACAAGGCTTCGAATTCTATCTATAATAAATAAATGGATAAAGTATAAAATGCTCTTATGGTTAAACAGTCAATTTCTTTATGGTTATATTGAGTTAGGAAATAACTAATTTGAAATTAAAACAACTTGTATAGGCACCATAGTCCTTTTTTATATAGATACTCTCGTGTTTTTTTTCCATTTGTTTAATTCTTACACCAAATTTTCGAGCAACCAAACAAAATCCAAAGCTTCAAGTTAAAGCATAAATTCCTAAAAAATTCAACAAGTCTTAAAATCAAAACTTCATATCGAAAGTTGGCAAAAAAAAAAATCTTCAAATACATAAAAAGGATTGACAAATGAATATAATTTTTAATCATGGAGAACATTCTTAACTGATTACCACAAATAGACTAATTTAAATAGTAAAAAAGATTAACAAAATTTTTATTGTTACAAGTTTGACAATACACATCTTCTTCATTTTTTCTTCCTAATTAATTGTCTTCAAAATTATGGCTCAAATTCTCAATATAAATCTTTTTGTGTGTATTGAACTCAAACGTCATATTAAGACATTCAACTACAAACGAATAATATAATTGAAATCTCAATTATAGTGCGGAAGTTCAACTCTAAAAGGACCCACTTTAATAAATTAAAAAGGAAAAAAAACACAAAAACAAAAACAAAAATTTTCCAACTTCTCTTCAATAATAAGACTTGTTTTATGGATATATAAATAATTGCAAGGCAAACCAGGATACACGCAATTGCAGAAATAACCTATGAACTACAAATTTAATTATTAGCCAATTGATATGATTTTATTTCCTATATATAATAATTGTTTGTTAATTTTCAAAATAATAATAATAATAATGATGATTGTTTGTTAATTATTGTCACATACGACACAATAACAACTCAACAATTATATGGCTGGATTAAACATTGGTGATTTAAGAATCAATAAGGTCATTACACAAATACTAATATGCTATGATTTTACAAAGCAAATTGTCCAAATTATATGCATCAAATCAACCTCCTTCACCTGCCAAGTTACAAATCATGTACTATTGATGAGATTTTGTTCTATTAAGAAGAATGAAATTGGATTGAGTAGAATATATAAGTGGGGTGCTGAATCGACTTGATCATCCATTTAAAATATTTAATTTATCTAAAATATATTAATTTTGACCTTTTAAAAAATTTGATTGAAATAAAAGTTAGTAAAAGTTTGAATAAACATAGATTCATAGCTGGTTGAAAACAAGTTCATTGATAATTTTTCCTCCTTTTGCTGTAAAAGAGGGTGACTAAGGAGGGAATAGGTTGATTTTTATGGATGGTTCTACATTCTTCTTCGTGAAATCCAATTGTAATGAAGTTATTCGTCTATTAAATCGAGAGACAAAAAACTTAACTTGCATAAAGTTGGTTGCCTCAACGAGTTTCAATTTTGTAGTTGCGATAAATTTAAAGGAGTTTCAATATATTGAACATTCTCAAAATCCAATTATAGACGATCTTACTAGTAAAACAAGGTTGGATGGTATTTCACATGATTTTTTCGATTTCGTTGATTCATCTTGTCAAGGAGGACAAGTATTTTTAATTTTTCTAGTTTTAAATTATATTTATCTTTTTGTATATCACTTCAATTACACATTGAAAAATTCAAATCTATTTTTTTAAAAAATAGAAATAAATAAGAGTTGAGTTCATCGTACCATCATAATTGAAAAAATGGGGTTAGGCTGAAAAAGATAATGTAGAAAGATACATAAAAAAAATTAAAAAAGAATTTGAAAATATAAGACATTAATCAATTGAGTTTGCTAAAAGGTTTAGTAATTGAATACTAAAAAAAGTTTGGTAAATCAAAATTATTTAAATAAAACCAATTAATTCTAATTAGTCAAACTAACTAAACCAACTAACCCACCAGGTTGACTATGGTGTATATATATAGAATTAAACCAACCCTAAAAATTTGCATAGTGTAATGTTATATAAATTTTCATTTGAATACAATGTTTTACATAAGGCAAAATGAAGAGGGTGATGTCAAAACAAGATAACTCATGAATGTACAAATCACATTATCCAATAGATTGAATATAAAGGAATCCATAAAAGCCATTAAGTAGAAAACATCAAAATTGAAAGTAGTGGATTAATGGGAGGCATGTTTGGTGGGTGATAAATTAATATCAATGTTATAGGGACTAAGGCATCCAATGCCAATTCTTTATATATATCCAATATTTCCTTAAATTATGCAACTATAAAATTTTGAATTATTGCACCTATTATTTTCTTAGTACGATCAATAAAAGAAAGAATTTAAATTTTCAACCTTAAGAGAGGTAATATACGATAATTACTTGTTAATTTTTGTTCACTTCGATGACTTATTCTGGTTATTAAGATTTTTTTTTTTCAGGTATTTTGAATCTATCAAGTGAACGAGTTATGTCTAATCTTCCTTCTTTTTTTTTAACAAGTTCTTGTTTTGATTTATATTTTTGTTACTTTTTAGTTACTTTTTTTCTATTTGATACTTTTTTTAATATAATACGAAGAAGGAAAAATTGCATCATATAAAATAAATTCAATACCTAAGTACAAAAGTAAGTTTTAAGAAATAGCATTATTTAAGAACTCAAAAATAAAAAAATAAAAAAAAGCATTATTTACCTACTTCCCTTATTGTATGAAATGCTGTTTTATTTCCATTTTCACTAGTTTTTTTTTTTTTTTTTTTTTTTGACAAATATCAATTTATATCCAATTTTTGGTGTTTGTATTAATTTAAATACTAAATTAATAATTGTATCAATTTAAATTCTGAACTTTGAGATGGTATCAATTTAACCCCAAACAAATAATTTTATCAATTTAAATCTAAACTTTTATAACTGTATCAACTTAAACCCTGAATTTTCATAATTATATCAACTTAAACCCCATTATCTTTTATTTGGATACATTTATGGATATTCAGGATTTAAATTGATATATTTATGAAAGTTTAAGATTTAACTATATACTTATGAAAACTTAAAGTTTAAATTAATATAATTATTAGTTCGAGGTTTAAATTGATATAATTTTCAAAGTTTAAAGGTTTATATTGATACAATTCTTACTCTAAAGTTTAAATTGATAAAAACCCTAGAATCTATATTTGCTCTATATATATATATATATGTTTCTATATATGTATATATATATGTTTCTATATATGTTTCTTCTTTGTTTTTCAAAACATTTTTATAATAATAATCTTTCTACAGGATAAAAAATACATAAAAGGGAGACTTTTTTTGGTTTTATTATTATTATTTAATTCTGCCTATTTTCAATACATCGTTCAAGGATAGTATTGCAATTTCTGTAAGTATTAAGATATTTTCTGAGGCATATGAAAAAATTGAAAGATATTTATTTAAATATATATTTTAGTCTGTGTGTATATGTGTGTGTGTATATATATATATATATATATATATTAGGATGAAGTGAGATAAATTAAAAAATAAATAATAATAATAATAATAAAAAATAAAAAAAAAAGGGAGAATGAATAAGTTGGCGGCATGTTGGGAAAGCGCGTGGAAGGGGTGGGCACAATAATTAACCGTCACGAGGCGGCCAATTTCCCAATTGCCACTTGCCACCTCTTTAACTGCTTCCCAATTTTCAAACTAATCCTTATTAACCCCTCTTTTAACTTTTTTTCTTTTTCTTTTTCTTTTTCTTTTTCTTTTTCTTTTTCTTTTTTTTTAATCTTCTCTCCCACTTTTCTCATGCCCTCTTTTGTCTTTTCACTGTCCCTTTCTTTTCCTCTTTTGTTTTGCTTGAACAATTACCGTGGTAACCATATTTAGAAACTATTTGAAAGGTTGAAATTGGGATCACTAAGAATCAAAACAGTATTGGAATGTGTGATTAATCAAAGACGGAACAGAAATAAGATCGTGAAACGTGAAAAAAATGAAAAAGAGGGTTTGATTAAAAATGTAGGAGTGGAATGAGTTAAATATTACAAATCGGACAAAAAAATGCTCAATCTAAACATTGCAATCCAAACCCATTCCATTTCGATCTCCCAAACAACCCTTTTTATTTTTAGAGAAAAATACTTTTTTTGTCCTTAAATTTTGGATTTAGTTTTTATTTAATTCTTAGGTTTCGAACGATTACAAATTTAGTACTTAAGTTTTGAGTGTCGTTTTCAATTTAATCTATAGATTTCAAAATATTATAATTTTACATTTATATTTGAGTTTTGCTTTGATTTGGTCCCTATGTTTTAAGAATTATACTTTTGAATTCATTCACTAAATACTCGTTTTTCATCTAGTGTTAATTTATCTAAATAAATTAGAAAAAATATTAAAAGAATTATAATTTTCACTATTTTTTTTATTACTTTTAAAATTTAATTTAAAATTTCACATCATAATTATTTTTAATTAATTACTAAAAATTGACGTCGATGATTGAAAGTGGACATTTAATAAAAAAAAATTGAGGTTAAAAATGTAAAATCTTTGAAACCTAGGAGCATATTGAAACAAAACTCAAATCTCAAAAATAAAATTATAACACTTTGAAACTTAAATTACTACATTGAAACAAAACTCAAAACGTAAATACCATATGTATAATATTCGAAAGGGAATGGACCAAATAAAAATTAGACAAAAAAACTTAGAGACAAAAAAAAAATCCTAATTTCTGTACTTTGAATTTTGTATTAATTTAGTAAATTCTATGATATTTTATTTCTCATTGAAAAATTATTGTTGAGATTTAGGGTTTGTTTGGTTTAAGGTTTTATAAATGTCCATAAATGAAGGAGGGTGAGAATCAGATTGATGGGAATCTTGATGACTGTGTTTAATTGTGCCATAGAATGTTATCAGAATTTTATGGAAATAAATTATTTTTGTATTTAATTTATAAAATTAACCATGAAAAATTTGTAAAATTTTAATAGATTAATTGATAAACAATAAATTCAATTTAAAGTTTTGAGAAAAATTGATTATTTAACGGTAAAAAATAATATCAATAAATTATTAATTATAAGTATTTGTAAAATGAAAAATTTATAATTAAAGTTACTTGATTACATAATTTGATGGGATCAACTTGATGAATTTATAAATTATAATGTATTAATTAATAAAATAGCTAATAAATTTTAATTAATCGATGATAAACTATATATTATTATTAAAAAATAAATTTATATTATATTAATCATAACAATCATTAACTAGTTACAAATATAATTAAGTAATTAATCAATAATTTTATTGCATTAGTTCTTTACCGTCTATTGAAAAATAAGTATGGGTATATATGTTTGTATAAACTAATTTATTAAACTAAAACAAAAATTGAGTATATATTAAAGTGTTTTAATATATTTTTTTTTATTTGATTTATTAAATAGGAGTAGTTAAATTCATATACTATAATTTAAACTTTAATATAATTTTATAAAATATAAATTTAATTTTTCATATAATAAATAATTGTAATTAATTAATTCTAATAATATATAGAATAAGAGAAAAAATAAATGTATTATAAGAGAAGAGAGAGTGGGAATAAAAAAAAACTTACATTTTTTTATGGGAATCATTCAATGGTATAATGAGTACATCAGAATAGTTTGTTTTTACGTTAAAGCTACAAAACTTGTACTAAACAAGGGGATGTTTATCCCTTACCCATTCCCAACCTTATTATCATCTCAATTCCCTCAATCCAAACGCCCCTTTATAGTATTAAGGACAATGAACTTTCAGACATTTCTATGGTGATATGATATTATTTAGCATAATCATCGCGACTCTGCTTTTGGTTTCACCCATATAGATTCAAACCATTGGAAATAATTGCTTTTCCTATAAACCCATGATCATCAATTTTATTTAACCGATTGGAACTTTGACGCATTTCCAATAATTCTTAGTAATGTCAGTAAAAATCATCAGGCGTTGAACAAGATATAGTCATGATTAGAGTATCCATCTATGGTAGAGCCTTTAGACAGATAGTGTGCTCAAGTGTGGTTCAGATGGATAACTACTTCATGGTTGAGTCTACAATACGATCAAGTGTAATTCATAGATTAGATGACTATTTAAAAGAAGACTCAGTTGTCCTTTGTTTGAGAGGAGGATAGTTAGAAATGCCATCAAAGTCCCACACCTCGATTAAATAAGGGGATGATCATTAGTTTATGAGGGATGATAATGATCTTCAGTGGTATGAGGAATTTTGGATGAAACCAAAAGTAAAACTTATGCTTAAAGTGAACAATATCTTACTATTGTGGATATATTTGGAAGTCTGTTGTCCTCAACAAATAGAATTTCTTATATAAATCAATCAATAAACTAATGAGAGCATCAACATATTTATGAGCTATAAAGCCTAAACCTGAAATTTAATTATGACAAAATATTTTATTAGACTAAATTGTTACAAAATCATTCGAATAAATATATTAATGAATTAAGATGGGCTTAGCATATTATTACATATTTAAATATATAAACTAAATTATTTGTACTGAAAAAACCAAATCATTAAAAAATGAATAATCAAATATTAGAGTGGCCAAAGTACAATAATTCGAGGAGTACTTTAATTTTTAACCTATTTACATTCATATAAAAAGCATTAAATTTTTAAAAATGTAAAATGGAAGGTACTAAACCGAAACAACTTTACTTTATTAAAGTAAAACGTATAACAATATAATCTTCAATGGGTCTACCATAATTTCTCAAATTAAAAGAAAAAGATATTTAAAAACGTAGTTCAACTGACATAATGTTGTTCATATTATTAATCTCATGGTTTGAGGTTTGATTCTCCATCTCACACTTTAATTACAATATATTTTTAAAAAAATTTAAAAGAAAATAATAAAGTGATTTATTATTGTCAGTAATTATGAGGGGAAAACTATCATTTAAGTGGATAAGCTCAAATTAAATGCTTGATATGTGAAGGGACATTAGCAGCGTTAAATGACATTAATAACCTTTTATATATATAAAGTCACATTGTTCTTTTTCAAGGTTTCATCGTTTTTTTTAACCTTTCAAAATTATAAGGAATTTTAACCCGTTCTTCAAATCTCACAAAAGTGCCTTTGACTAATTGACGTTATTTAAAAAAATTATTATAATATTTAGTTACATATTAAAATGCGAAATAAAAACGCTGAACTAAAACAATAATAATAATATATTTTTTAAAATTATTATAATATTTAGTTACATACTAAAATGCAGTTTCTTTTGAAAAATTATAATTTAATTCAATTAACTTTCAAAATATTTATTTTAAATTTTAAATTCTTAATTTTTTTTAGAGAAAATTGTAAAAACTACACTTCATGTATGGTGATAGTTGTAAAACTATACCCTTAAACTTTCAATAAAATTGAACCCTCAAAATTATATAAATATTAAAATTGCGTCACATTAGACCTTCAAACAACCAATTGTAACGTTTATATGAGTTTAAGGGTTCAATTTTTAACACGTTTGGTTCAATTTCTAACTTTATTGCAAGCTTGGGGTCCAATTTTAGTACATATAAAAGTTTAGAGCCCAATTTTTATAATTAAAAATTTAAGGGTGTAATTAATTATCATCATATTTATTGAGTAGTTTGTTTTTGCAATTTACCCCTTTTTTTAACCCTAACAATCTTAGTCATTATTGTTATTTGGTTTATGACAAAATAAAAAACAAATCCAAAACTTCAAACTAAAACCTAATTGTCAAATTGAGTCTAGATGAAGTGCAATTGGCACATACTCTTCTCTAAACTCACACATCCAAAAAAAAAAAAAAGAAAAAAAAAGAAAAAGAATTTAAACTAATTTAAAAAAATACTTAGAAAACAATTTCTTTATTACATGAGCCGTTGGGAAGCTCAGGTCAGGTGAAAAAAAATATATTTAAAAAGGAAAAAACAGAGTTGATTAGAGGCCAGAGGGAGCTGTGAGGAAGAAGAGGAAGAAGAGATTCTTTTGAGCAAGAGGGGGCTTGGTAGTTGTTCAACTAAGTGGGTCCTTTTGATGGGTTTATTACCCAAAAGCAAAACCAGAAAGTGGGGTCGTCTCTCTCATTACCACAGCTAATTTTCTTCCCCCTCATTCTATTCTCTCCCATATCATTGAACCCTTCTTGGCAAGATCTGATTTGCCCCTTTAGAAAAGCCAGACGGAGAGAGACAAACCCACAAGCGGAAACGGACTCAAAATCCCATTCATTCACAGGCTTCTCTCCTTCAATTTCTCCATTTCCCTCTTTGCAAATTCTTCTCAAACTTCTCTCCAATCCCTTTTGTGTAAAGGTAAATGGGACCACTGATTTGAACTCAAGACTGAAGAAGCCAACCTCCTTCAGATCTGAAACTTCTCATTCCAGGTTCTTTCCCTTTTTCCCCCACTTTCCACTTTTGGATTTCGTTCTGTTTCCACTTTCTCCTTGGTCTCTGCTGCTTTGTTCATTGCAGTGTTGTAATGGGGCTGTGATTTTGCTTGAAATTTCATTTGGGTATTCTTCTTTCTTCTGTTTTCTTTGATTTTTTTGATCGAGTAATCGTCTCTTTGTTTGATCTTTTGTAATGGCATTGTGATTTTGTTTGAAATTTCACCTGGGTATTCTCCTGTTTTCTATATTGATCGTTTTTTTTGTTGAGTAGTCGTCTCTTTGTTTAATCTTTTGTAATGGGGCTGTGATTTTGTTTGAAATTTCACTTGGGTATTCTTCTGTTTTCTCTTTTCCTTCATTTTTTTGATCGAGTAATCGTCTCTTTGTTTAATCTGTTGTAATGGGGTTCTGATTTCTTCTCAGAACTAGCAATTTCTCTACCCCAATTTTGCAATGTTTTGGTTGAGAGTTGGTTATTTGTTGACTCAAGTTGACAATTTATATGTTCCTTCTGTGTTGTGGAGAGATCTGAAGGGTTGGGTTGCCTAATTTTAATTTAACCTACTCTATCAAGCTTAATCAGTTAACAGCAATCCTGTTTTGTATGCTAAATAACTTTAACGGTTAGATACTTGCATTTTGTGTTTGATCTTTTTCCCCTCCTCCCTCAACTGCATTGTTCACAGGATACTTGAGTTGTATGTATGCAAAGTAACTTTATTCATTAGAGAATTGCATATTGTGGCAATTTCATTATTAGTAATGTAGATGTATGAGTGCGAGGTCGTTTTCAGTATTCTGGTTTGAGATTGAAATATTTTATTTATGCCCATAAGGGGTTTAGGCATAGGAATGATAAGGAGATGGGAAAGAAAGAAACTTGGTTTTCTTCTGTAAAGAAAGCTCTCAGTCCAGATCCCAAAGAGAAGAAAGTTCAGGTATGGAAATTTTCCTCATCAGGGTTACTTTTATCCTTATTGAGATTTGATTTCAACTTTGTTAGTTTTTTTAGTACATTTATGAGTTCTTATAGAAAAAAATGTGGTCTTGAGTTTCTGATATTATACCGTTTGTGCAGAGCTCTAAGAAGTCGAAGAAGAAATGGTTTGGGAAGCAAAAGCATGCCAATCCAGATTCTACAGAGGCTGTGACAGTGCCATCACCACCTCAGCCTGAAGAGGCAAATATAATCCATTCAGAGAGTGAAGATAATAATGAGCCTTGCTCCGTCGAAGTTGCTTCTACAACAGAACTGACTTCTGCAGCTACTCAGACTAATGAGGCTAGTGTTTCTACTATTGAGCCAACTGTTGCTACTCCTTTTGTTGCGGATGAAGTTTTGCAACTCTATACAGAAACTCAAATTGTCAGCCCGCCTAAGGAGGAAGTTGCAGCAACCAAGATCCAAACTGTGTTCCGTGGATATCTGGTAATAGTTCCTTATAATAGTCTTGCCATCTATCAATCTTTCTAATCTTGTTTGGATCAATTCTAGACCGACAAATGTTTGATAGTTTTGTTGTTCCTTCAGGCAAGAAGGGCATTACGGGCTTTACGAGGGCTGGTGAGGCTGAAATCACTGATGGAGAGTTCTGCTGTGAAACGCCAAGCTTCAAATACCCTTCGTTGCATGCAGACTCTTGCTCGTGTTCAATCTCAGATCCATTTTAGGAGGGTTAGGATGTTGGAGGAGAATCAGGCTCTTCAGAAACAACTCCTTCAAAAGCATGCAAAAGACCTTGAGAGCTTGCGGGTCTCTTCCATTACCATTCTTTTATTTGTGTTTATTCTCACAATGACAAGTCCTAAAATTGAGACTGTTTATTCTCATAACCAAAGTCTCACATTGGCTCGATAAGGGGAAGATTCATAGTACATGAGTAAGGACAACTATCTCTAATGGTGTGAAGCCTTTTGTAGGCTACCCAAAGTGGACAATATGATACCATTTTTGATATATTTGGAGAGTCGTTATCCCTAACATCTTTGATCATAAGATCTCTAAACTCGATATATGAAAGTAGCTTCTCTTTTCCACTTATGACTTGCAGTTTGGTGTTTGTTGTGATGCTCTACTAACTTAAGCCCCTTGTTAATGATTATACTGCAGATTGGAGAGGAATGGGATGACAGTTTACAATCAAAGGAGCAGATTGAAGCCAGCCTACTGAGCAAATATGAGGCTGCAATGAGGAGGGAGAGAGCCCTGGCATATTCCTTCACTCATCAGGTGACATTCTAAAATCTTTATCCTTAGAGATGTTGACAAACAAAATTTTATCATTTATTCAGATTACTTAATAGTGATGCTTCTCAGATTTCTTCTTCGTTGATCTGGCTAGTATGTGGTTCAGGATTTGAATTGTTCTGGCGCATTTCTTAAGTGTTCTGTTCTTCTTGTTGGTTTTTTTTCCCTCAACTTAAAAGGTTCCTAAGAGTTGCACATTCTCCAACTGTACGAGATCTGAAAATTTCCATCTCACTTTTTCTCTTATTAACCCTTTTACATTGAAGAGTTTTATTCTCACTCCTTTACTTCTTGGATTTTATTTATTTGAGAAGTATCTTGATGAATGAAGTTCCAAGTTTGATTTGAGTATCGTTATCTGTCTACAGCAAACCTGGAAGAATGCTGCAAGATCTGTAAACCCAGCATTCATGGATCCAAGTAATCCCACCTGGGGTTGGAGCTGGTCAGAGCGATGGAGCGGGGCTCGGGTGCATGATGTTCCTGACCCAACAGGAAAAGATTCGAATAACAGTCATTCTGGTAAGAAGATGGCAAGTCGTGGCATTGTTGGTGGAGAAATCAGCAAATCATTTGCCCGCTTTCAGTTGAACTCAGAGATGGATTCCCCAACAGGCAGTCAGAAGACAACTCATTCTGCCTTCCAGCCCTCCTCAACTCCTTCCAAGCCAGCTTCATCCTCTGCCATAAAAAAACTGAAGCCCCCAAGCCCAAGAATCCTCTCCCTTCACGATGATGACTCGAAAAGTATTGTTAGCTTGCAGTCTGAAAGATCACGAAGGCATAGCACAGGAGGACCTTTGGTGAGAGACGACGATAACATGTCAACCGCTAGTGCTGTTCGGAGTTACATGACGCCTACTGAATCAGCAAGAGCAAAATCCAGATTGCAGAGTCCATTGGGAACAGCAGAGAAGAATGGAACTCCAGAGAAAGGGTCTTCAGCAGCAGCTAAGAAACGGCTTTCTTACCCTCCTTCACCGGCCAGGCCAAGACGACATTCGGGTCCACCGAAGATCGAAAGTGACCCAGATGCAGGAAAGAGCCTTAGCAATGGAGTTGGTGGCTAAATTATGCTCAAAATGATTGATTTTGCAGTCACATGGGTGAACTGCTGCAGGAAGGGAAAGACTAAGGAGTGAAGAAGATTTGTTAACCTTACAATTTTATTTTTAATTTATTTATTTTTCCACACACACCACCCTATCATTTGAAGTGATCCATGAAATGGTATTTATTCATTTTAGATGTGTTTAAATATGTTCCGAGTATCTGTTAAATTCTTGAGATTGGTATTGAGAAAACCACAGGACAAAGCTATGTTATGGGTCACTGCTATTTATTACTTCCATTGTGATTATTTTCTCCACAGATTACTCTATCATTAATCTTTATTACTTGCTTTACCGCGCTTTTTTTTCTTTTTTTTTTTTTTTTGGGATTGCAAGCATACTGAATTTACTTTAGTTAGTCCGTAATTTGCTCATTTTTGAAATTAACCCTACATATTTTTTAAAATTTGAACTTTTGACATGCCAATTAACTATGGTAGACATGTTTTTTGAGTTAAATAAGTGACTTATTCACTGTTGTTATTATTATTATGATAAAAAAGGCTATTTTTTAATATAGTAAAATAAATCAAAATATTTACAAATATAACAAAATGTCACCGTCTATTAGGAATAGTAGACACAGATAGACTACTATCGTCTATCATTAATAGACACTTATAGTCTTTCAGTATTTATGAGTGTCTATTACTGATAAACAGTTATATTTTACTATATTTAAAAATATTTTCAGTAATTTTATTATTTAAAACAATTTCTTTGAAAAAAAAAAACTTCATTCTCGACGAAGACACAAAATTAAAAAGTTCCAAACTTTAAGAGACTAAATCCAATGTACATAACATTTAAACTTAAGTGAAAAAAAAGTAAAACCAACATTATAATATTTATTTTTTATTCTTTAATTTTTTTAGTAAACTAGAAATGAACTATTTTCAAACTTTTTTGGTTTTTTGTTTAAAGTAGAACCACTTCAAATTTAAGATTAAATTTACAATGTAATTAAAATAATTAAGATTAGCTTAATTGCCGACACGGCTTAAAAAATGGAAAAGTTTTCTTTTTTAGAAAAAAAATTACAACCACCTAAAAATAGAATTTACAAAATAATAAAAAAAATTAAGATTAACTTAAAAAAATTGGATTGAAATATTTCAATTTCCTTTTTCAAAAAAATAAACAACCATATACAATTTAAGTTTTTTTGATAAGAATATAAAATTTAAGGTTAAATTTACAATTTAATAATAAAAAAGAAGATTAGGTTATTAGGAACTTGCCGACCAAGAAATTAAAATCATAGCAAAAAAAAAAAAAAAAAAAAAAAAGACACGTTTTTTTGGTTTATTGGTCACGTACGTTTACGAATAGTAAATTAGTAATACATATCGCATATCGGGACTTTTCTCTGCTCGAATCAATTTCCGTTTCCTGAAAACCCTAGAATCGAATTTTGAGAAACCCCTTGGAGGAAAGGAAAAAACCATAGCCATTGGATGATATTTGCCCCTCCGTCGATCTCAAGTGTTCTTCATTCATGGTGAGTCTTCGCACATTCCTCGTTTTCTTTTATGTTCTGTCCTTATGGCGGTGGGACTTTCCTTGTCAATTTTTTTCCATTTCTATTTGATTTCGAGTTGGTTGCTTGTAGATTTTCGTTCGGGAGCTTGAAACTGTTGATTCTTTGATGGGTTTTGATTCTTCTCGAATTTTAAGACTGGGTTACTGCATTATGTATCTGTTAAAATTCAGGGTCAGTTCGTTTTATGAGAAACTTGGAAACATTTATGATACCGAATCTTGGCTCGTCTAGAAAATTTGTGAACGTTTTTGTACTTTGCTTGATATACAATTGATTCAGCTCCCTAGATAGCGAATTTTGAGTTAAGTTGTTTTCGTTCTGATTTTATGGGATTTTTCCCTGTAACTCTGCTGCTTGAATCTTTTGGAGTGGATTCCAGCTATTCTTTCTTTCATTCTTAGGAGGATTTTCTAGCTTCCTGTATAACAGAACTGGTTTTTTTTTAAGCTGCTGCTCTATTGGCAATCGGCTCTAATTCTTTGTGTGCAAATCCTTGTAGGCTACACCATTGATTACAGGACTTGCTGTTGCTGCGGCAGCTTACGCTGGTAGATATGGTATTCAAGCTTGGCAGGCATTCAAGACAAGGCCAGTTCGACTACGCAAGTTCTATGAAGGTGGCTTTCAGCCTACAATGACAAGGAGGGAGGCAGCTTTAATTCTTGGAATTAGGTATTTACTGAGTCTACCATGAGACGATCAAACCCCTCATAACTTCATTGATTTTCCTCCTATTTTTGTTTCCACCTTCGTGGCTATGTTTTACTTTAAAATGTTAAAAACTCATTTGAAGATGGAAGTTTATGAGCTATCATTCATCATAATGATCTACTACTGCTTCTCCATAATACATCTCTCCCTTTACCTGCCTGTGGCTAAGATTTTATCTTCATTGTATTGCCAGGGAAAGCACTCCAACAGAAAAGGTGAAAGAAGCGCACAGGAAGGTGATGGTTGCAAATCATCCAGATGCTGGTGGTAGCCATTATCTTGCTTCCAAGATCAACGAGGCGAAAGACATCCTGCTTGGGAAAACCAGAGGAAGTAATTCTGCATTCTAATGGTTGATGGCAAGTTATTTGTTCATTTAGCATAGCATGTCTCAACAAAACGCCGAGGATCACCATTTTTCTAGCTTACCTGGTGTGTCAAAATTTTGACCTTATATAAATTTACTTGTGTCTGATTGATTCATGGGGATCTTATTATACTTCATACTGTGGATTCATTGACAACAATGAGAAAGCCTATAAATTCTGTGAACTTTTCTGTGATCACTTGCTATTTAGCAATAATGAATTATGGATACGTTCCCTTGAAATTCTGTGAACTTTTCTGTGGTCTTACTTACATTATACTGTTTAACCCTCTGCTCCATCTACATCCAGAGGTCGTTTGAAAATTAAGTTTACAAACAACAGTTTTGCCTGTCAATGAAGCAGGATCCAATTGTGAGGCCTAGAGTTACGTTCTCCTCGCTATCCTGGGTTTCATTTAACATGATTCATTTGGACGTCGGAGAACTACATTTTTTTCTTGTTTCAAACAAACACTAATTTCGCCTATTGAATTCTTTATTTATTGTCTTCTTTTTAGGGGGATTTAAAACTCAATTCAAGTTTTAAAAACTAAAAAAAAAAAAGGTAGTTCTCGTAAATTTGTTTATGTTTGTAGATTGGTTAACCAATCAAATATTTACTTTTGAAAGCTAAGGTGAGGAATTTGTGTGTAAACAAAAACGATTTTTAAAAATAAAAAATGCGAGGTCTTTAAACTTGGAAATTGGAATTAATTTCCTTTTATATTTTACGTTTAATAAGGACATAAAGAAAGGGGATGGGATATGCAGTGCATCAACAACATTCCAAAGGTGCATTATGGTCATTTTTCAAGGTCTCAATTAACCTTTTCCAATTCTTAAACCAAAAAATAAATAACCCATAATAACATACACCTTGCCTCCTTTAATATTTAATCTATTTTTGTAGAAACTCATTGTTACTAAGCAAATAACTATGTTTTATTTTGTGTTCAATTGGTGGATTCAAAGTATGCCAACCTTTTACTTCTTTTGAATTCATTTTATTTTAAAAATTAAATTGTTACATCGAATTAATTTTTTATCGTCTTTTTTTTAGACCACAATTCAATTAATAATAAACAGAAATACACGATGAGAATCACATATTTGAGAGAAAAAAATTTAATGTTCCAAACCTAGGATTCAGGATCCGAATGGCTCCAACATTTCCTTGCATCTGCTACTACTTGGTCACGCTATATACTTGTCTTAAACTACTTCCAAGAATGAAGACTATTCCACAAACCAACACGGGTCCTAGCATGTTTTGTTCTCACTCACGTGCTTCCTTGGAAAATGTTGGGTTATTCAATCTTCTCTAGATCCAATTACTCAAGATCAACACTGAGATGATGAAGAAATGACTGAGAAAGATTGTGTCAAATCCTCGATGCTAGATACTCGATGCTCGATAAGTTTATACTCGATACTCAATGTAAATTTCCTTCTATCCTCGACGAGTTTCTATTCTTTGCTCGATGGAACTCGATTAGTGCTAATCGATACTCGACTCTACTCGATGAGTCTTGATCTTTACTCGAAGCAACTCGAAGACGAAAATGGCTATCTCGATGCTACTCGATAGAAGAAATTGATGCGTTTGATAACAAGATTGTGTTTACGCGATTTGCAAAAAGATTGATGTCGATCGAACGAAGAAGATAAAGAGAAGAAGAAGAAACACACAGGATTATGTGGTTCGGCCAAGATGCCTATGTCCACGGGAAGATTCACATTCTTTTTCATTGGAAGATTGCATACAACTTTGTTTTGTTTACAAAAAAAATAGAAAATTATGAACTACTTTGTTTTGTTTTCTGATAAGTGGTATTTATAACATATACCAACAAACCGTTACAAGATAACGTTAGTTATAAACTAAACCATCTAAGGTATTTGAGTCATGATTTCTTCAAGTTCTCCACCTTGACTCTAATGCCTTGCAATCTTCTGATCATCTTGATTCTGACCATTCTGTCTACCCTGTGTCTGGAAGTTCGAAACCAACCTGTTTTAGACATTTGACCAATTTAAGCATTGAAACTGGTTTTGTCAACATGTCAGCTGCATTCTCTAATGTGTGAACCTTTAAGATTTCTATTTCCCCCGTCTCTACTTTGTCTTTGATGAAATAATACTTTATATTAATATGTTTAGTTCTAGTGTGGTATTGTGAATTTTAGGATAAATGGATAGCACTTTGGTTGTCACAGTAGAGTTTTACCACAGTTTGATCTATTCCAAAGTCTTTCAGCAATCCCTTAAGCCATAATGCCTTTTTAATTGCTTCTGTTAAAGCCATATATTCAGCTTCTGTGGTAGATAAAACTACTATAGATTGTAGTGTTGCTTTTCAGCTGATTAGATTAGGACCATAAAGAAATAGGTAACCTGTTAAGGACCTCCTTTTGTCCAAATCATCAGCATAGTCAGCATCCACATATCCATATAGTTCTAAGTTTGGTTCAACTAATTTTTGGTAGACTAGTCTTGAGTTTTTAGACCAAACTAAGTATCTTAGGATCCATTTAGTAGCCTCTCAGTGTTTCTTACATGGGTTAAACATATATTTACTAACAAGGCTAGCTGAATATGAGAGATCAGGTCTAGTAGAAATCATTAAATACATTAGGCTTCCGACTGCCTGACAATAGGGTATGACTGATATCTGTATTTGATGTCTTGATCAGAATCTTTAGGAGAGTTAGCTGAGGATAGCTTGAAGTGCTGAGCAATAGATAAGCTTATAGGTTTAGCATCACTCATATTGAACCTTTTTAGGATATTCTCACAATAGGTAAAGTGATTGATACTTAAAACAGACTCCTCCCTGTTCTTTAGGATTTCAATTCCTAGGACCTTGCTTGCTTCTTCCAAGTCCTTCATATCAAACTCCCTTTTTAAAAGGTTTTTAACACGAGTTAGTGTTGGGATTGGTGTCCTAATTCTCCAGGAGTCACATTGTTTGTAATGATACACATTGTTTGATGAATAAAATAACCGTTCTTTCATTTTGGCATTTACTCATATCCAATAAACAAAGATCCTTGGTTATCTTATGTGAACTTAAGCATGTATATGTGATATACAAGTAGATCATGCCTTAAGTGATAACCTAAATAGGTCTGTAGTATAAGGATTAATGTTGGATACCTAATCCTGGTGACACTACGGATACGACCCATTTTGTAGAGATTTGCAAGTGTTGTAAACTACTACAGATGGTGGATCTTGACCATTCATGTGGAGACGTGCGAGCAGGGGTGTCCTATATAAAGAGTTTGTATAAGACCAGACCATGAGATGATTAGACTCTGTATATAACGCCGTTGATACTAGAGACTTACATCTCACCTAAACGATCATAGGTGACACGACCTCAATCCTGAGTGTTTTGGGAGCTTCTGCCTTTGAGGGAAGTTCTTTGATTAGTATGGGTAAGAATGGCTAGATTGCCAACTCAACATGCCTACCTTTTTGGGGACTTGTCTGATCTGGGAGCTGGGAACTCAATCAACAAGATGGAATTCGCTCCTTTCCCGAAGCAGGGATAAGTAGAGAGATTGCTTCTTAAGGGTTGATTCCGGGGCTTGAACATAATGGCCACAACTTCTCTTTAGAAGAGAGGACTCAGTCATAGTAGGACTATGACTTATGTTCATTAGAGGGATCAGTGGTACTTAAGGAGTTAGATGTAACTACAGGGGCATAATGGTTATTGGCCGAACTGTACTTACGAGAGATCTGTAAAAGGTTGTCGTACTTCTGATTGGTTAAGATGGACACATAATATATCTGTGGTAAGGAGAGTTCAGCTGTCGGTCTTTAATGGAGTGTCTGGCAGTTAACAGATGGTGGATCTTGTGACTAAAGAGTTTAGTCAGTTATTCATGTACCGTTGGAGTTTCGAGCTACAATTCCATAAGGTCCCCTTGGTAGTTCAATGGATTCAGTTGAGGATCAGTTCTTGGTGTTGATTTGAAATGTTCAAATTGATAAGAGGTAATTCGATTATATATGATATGATCGGTATAATGTATGAGATACATCTAGTGGAGGATTAATGTAAATGAGATTTACATTAAGTGCCATGGAGTAGAAAAAGAACTATGGTTTATATGTTTCATGAGATGAAATATTAAAACTATAGGTTATAAATATAGTATGATAAGTTAGTTATCATTTATATTTATAACAATATCCATTATTGGATAATTAAATCTTTTCCTCTAATAGATTGTCTCTTCTAGAAAGTTTTGAAAAATTGGTTTTGAGATTTTCTCTCTCGAAAAATTAATCTCACAGAAGTTGTCAAGTAAAAAGGATTTATTAAGCAATAACTTGGAGCGAGCTAAACGATCGTGTAGTGTTTGTAGGCAACAGACACGTAGCTAAGCGATGAGCTAAACGATCGCTTAGCTTTTGCTAAACCTATACGATAGGTTTAGTCTTCTCCCACTTGCTCAATCATTTAGATGATTATCGTATCCTCCGTCTCCTGCCTCAAACCAAGTCCACACAGAGCCCACCCTCTGGATTCTCACACCGAGAATACCAAGGTAGCCTTTTTGGTGGTGTCATACTCAACTCGACATCATTGAGGTTCTGTGGAGGCCGTTAGTGCTGTTGGAGTGTTCATGACCGAGGCAATCGCCGAGTTTGAGTGCGCGGTGTTCGTGCTGTGTAGTGGTCGTGTTGGTCGAGCATTCGAGGTTGCTGTGTTCGAGCGTTCGTGAGCAAAGAGCTTGATGTTATGAGTCTACAAATGTGTGTAGATTTCTCCTTGATTATTTATATTATCATGCTGTAATTTCTTTAATGAAAGCATAACCGTATGTTTTTGTTTATGATTGTAATTTTTAAACTTCTTATATGATGTAATTTGGAATGATCTTTCCATTGCTCATGGAAATCCTCGTGATCGATTTTCTTCAGTTAGATCTTCCTTGAACCTACCTGCCAGTAACATATCATCCATATATATGAGTAGGTAAACGTTGTCCTTATAAGAACCTGTATTTACATAAACATATATGTCAAATAAACTTCTTTTGAATCTAATGCTAGATATATAGTCATTGAACTTTCTATACTAACACCTAGGTGATTATTTTTACCTATAGATTGATTTGTTGAGTTAACAATAGAAATTTTCTTTTCCTTTAACTTCAAATCCCTTAGGTTGCGTCTATAGATTGTCTCTTCTAGATGCCCATGAAGGAAGGTAGTTTTCACATTTAGTTGATACAATTCTAAGTTATTTTGAGCAACCAAGGATAAGAGAAGTTTTGTGGAGGTTTGTTTGACAACTGGAGAGAAAACCTTTGAGTAGTTTATTCCTTCCCTTTGAGTAAAACCCCTTTGCAACCAACCTTGCCTTATACCTAGGTTTCTGATCACAGGATGCACCATCCTTATGTTTGAAAACCCATTTAGAGGCAACTGGTTTGTAACCCTTAGGCAGAGGAACTAAAGACCAAGTGTCATTTACATTTAATGAATGCATTTCCTCATTCATAACGTCTATCCAATCTCTTGCATCAGCATAACTTGTTGCTTCTTCAAAGGTTACTGGTTCTTGGTTAGTAGAAGCCACAATAGCATTTATAACCAAATTCATATAGTTCATTTAAGTATATCTAGCTGGAGGGGTAATGGTTCTCCTTTGTCTATCCCTAGCTAAGACATACTGACTCAAATTAGTTTGCTAATTTACAGTCTCCTCTTGTTCCCCTGCATCTTCCTCAACTTCTCCTATGTCACTAGGTAGGTAGATTCTGTTGGTTGCTCAATAGGTAACTCCACCTCAATTCCTGTGGTAGATAACTCACCTTCATCCTCAAGTCTTTTCTCCTTTTGCATAAACATCTCTTCTTATCTAAAAGTGATGTCTCTGCTAATTATGAACTTCCTCTCTACTAGATGACACATTTTATATCCTTTTGACACCCTTTGTGAAGCCTACAAACATGCACTTAACTACTATGGCATTCAACTTCCCTTATTTTGGTGAATAAACCCTACACATAAAAAAACCTTAAGGTTGTCTAGATTAGGAGGATACATTTGTTCAATTCGTGATGCGAGCTTAGGAGTGTATCGTATGAGGAAATTGGAAAAAGAGTGCAAATGTGAATGATGCGTTGATGCGTTAGTGATGCGTGAGAGATATGTGAAGGGACGTGTGACACTCCTTTTTATGCGTTCAAGTTGAAGAAAATCGGAACTCGAGATTTCCATGAGTAGTGGAACAAGACTATTCCAAATTACAATAATGAATTAACAAATATTTACAGTCGACTTCAATACAAACGGTTATGCAAAACATACAAAAATTACAACATGTAAAATACAAAGGAACAGACAGTAAAACTCTACGTACATAGGCAGAATCGTCTCCACGCTCCATTGTGAGACTCTGATCGAACAACAGCAACCACGAGTGCTCGATCTATACGACTGCAACACAGCAACGAAAACCGCATGAACACTTCATGCTTGTCCTCAACGATCTCCTCGATCACAAACTCCTACGCAACACGAACGAACACCGCGCTCGTCCTCAGCGACACGAACAGCCTCCAGAAAACCTCAACGGTGTCAAGTTGAGTCTGACACCACCAACAAGGCGACCTTAGTATTTTCGGTGTGAGAATCCAGAGGGTAGACTTTATTCAGACATCGTATGAGGCAGACGAATAGAGGAAACAACGATCGCGTACACAACTGGGCAAGTGGGAGAAGGCGGAGACCGATCGTATAGGTCGATGCCCAATCGTTTAGATAAAGCTATGCGATCGTTTAGCTCGATCTGTCGCATACAGACTCTACACAATCGTTTACCTTGGGCCAATGATTGTCTAGCAAAGCTATGCGATCGTTTAGTAAATACTGCATGATCGTTTAGCTCGCACCTGCACGATCGTTTAGCTCGCCCAACCATCGTTTAGTAAATCTGTATTTACTTGACGACCATCGTGAGTTTCTATTCGAGGAGAGCAAACTCAAAAACCTTTTCAAACTTTTGTAAAAAACTTCTTTTCAAAATAGGAAAACCACTTTCCTTTTAAACTCACGGTTACCATGATCCAATAACCACCTACTACTTTAGTTATTTAAAAGAAAAAGTATTAATTATCTTATAATTAATATTATTATAAATATAAATGGTAACCAATTTATCATACTATATTTATAATCTATAGTTTTAATATTTCATCTCATGAAACATATAAACCATAGTTCTTTTTCTATTCCATGGTACTTAATGTAAATCTCATTTACATCAATCCTCCACTAGATGTATCTTATACATCATACCGATTATATCATATATAATCAAAATACCTCTTGTCAAGTTGAACATTTCAAATCAACACCAAGAACTGATCTTCAACAGAATCCAAGCTACTAAGGGGACCTCATGGACCTGTAGCTCCGAAGCTCCAACGGTTCATGAATAACTGACTGAACTCTTTAGTCACGGGATCCACTATCCATTAACTGCCAGACACTCCACTAAAGACCACAGCTGAACTCTTCTCACTACAGATATATTATGTGTCCATCTTAACCAATCAGTAGTGCGACAACCGTTCACAGATCGCTCGTAAGTACAGTTGGGCCAATAACTGTTATGCCCCTATAGTTACATCTGTCTCCTTAAATACCACTGATCCCTCTAATGAACATAAGTCATAGTCCTACTATGACTGAGTCCTCTCTTCCAAAGAGAAGCTGTGGCCACTATGTTCAAGCCCCAGAATCAGCCCTTAAGGGAGCAATCTCTCTACTTATCCCTGCTTCGAGAAAGGAGTGAATTCCATCTTGTGGATTGAGTTCCCAGCTCCCAGATCAGACACGTCCCCAAAAAGATAGGCATGTTCAGTTGGCAATCTGGCCACTCTCACCCATATTAATCAAAGGACCGCCCTCAAAGGCAGGAGTTTAAAAAACTCTCAGGATTGAGTTCGTGTCACCTATGGTCGTTTAGGTGAGATGCAAGTCTCTAGTATCAATGATGTTATATACAGAGTCTAATCATCTCGTGGTCCAGGTCTTATACAAACTCTTTGTATAGGAGACCCTCGCTCCACGTCTCCATATGAATGGTCAGGATCTACCATCTGTAGTAGTTTACAACACTTTCAAACCTCTACAAAGCAGGCCGTATCCTTAGTGTTACCAGGATTAGGTATCGCACCTTAATCCTTATACTGTAGACCGATTTAGGTTATCACTTAAGGCATGATCCACTTGTATATCACATATACATGCTTAAGTTCACATAAGATAACCAAGAAGCTTTGTTTATTGGATATGAGTAAATTCCAGAATTAAATAACATTTATTTTATTCATTGAACAATGTGTATCTTTACAAAACAACGAGACTCCAGGAGAATTAGGACACCAATCTCAACAATCTCCCACTTGTCCTAATGACTCGGGAGACTATTGTACAATACAATATAAAAATGTACAATATATAATAAACTAGGGTATACCCAGTATCATCTCCCACTTGCCCTAAACAAGATGCCGCATGTCCTACAAACCCAGACTCTCCAGGTGACCCTCGAACACTTTAGCCGTGAGGGCTTTTATAAAGGGATCAACAACATTATACTCCGATGCGATCTGCTCGACTATCACATCACCACGACGTACAATCTCTCTGATCAGGTGATTTTTCGTTCTATGCGCTTACCTCGACGATGATTCCGAGGCTCTTTCAAATTTTCCACAGCCCCGCTGTTATCACAATAAAGAGTGATAAGCAAATCCATATTTGGAACAACTTTCAAATCTGTAAGGAACTTCCTTAGCCAAACAGCTTCTTTAACCGCTTCACAAGCCGCTACGTATTCGGCTTCCATAGTGTAGTCCGCGATGCATCCTTGCTTGATACTTGGCCAAACTACAGCCCCTCTATTCAGAGTAAACACTGACCCCGATGTCGATTTGCGAGAATCTGGATCGGTCTGAAAGTCAGAGTCCGTGAATCCTGTAAGGATCAGATTCTTATCTCCATACACAAGCATGTAGTCCCTCGTTCTCCGAAGATACTTGAGGATCATCTTAACCACCGTCCAGTGATCAAATCCTGGATTGGACTGATATCGACTGACAATCCCTACTGCATAGCAAATGTCGGGTCGAGTACACAACATTGCATACATTAATCTTCCTATAGCAGAAGGATAGGGAATCCGTCTCATCTCCTCAACTTATTGAGGTGTCTTAGGACATTGATCCTTAGACAGAATGATTCCATGCCTGAAAGGTAACAAACCCCGTCTTGGAATCCTGCATCCTGTACCTGATCAACATTTGATCAATGTACGATGCCTGAGATAGGGCTAACCATTTGTTCTTGCAATCTCGAATGATCTGGATCCCGAGAACATATTATGCCTCACCCAAATCTTTCATTTGGAACTGGGAAGCTAGCCAACTCTTAATGTCAGTTAGATATCCTACATCATTCCCAATGAGTTTGATATCATCCATATACAGTACTAGAAAAGTTACTGAGCTATTGATGATCTTCTTATAAACACAAGGCTCATCAATGTTCTGGTCAAAGCCAAACGACTTGACAGCAGTGTCAAATCTGATATTCTAAGATCGAGATGCTTGTTTTAGCCCATAAATGGATCTATTAAGCTTGCAAACTCTTTGCTCTTGATCTGGAACTATGAACCCCTCTGGTTGAGTCATATAGATGGTCTCCTCAAGATTACCATTTAGAAAGGCAGTCTTGATGTCCATTTACCATATTTCATAATCATAAAATGTGGCTATGGACAGGAGAATCCTGATAGACTTTAGCATGACAACAGGTGAGAAAGTTTCCTCATAGTCAACTCCCACAACTTGGGTATAACCCTTTGCCACGAGTCTAACCTTAAAGGTTTGCACCTTTCCATCTACACCTCTCTTTCGCTTATAGATCCACTTGCACCCAATAGGTTTGACCCCATCAGGTGGATCAACAAGCTCCCAGATGTTATTGAAGTACATAGACTCCATTTCCTGGTTCATGGCCTTAACCCATTCATCTTTGTCAACATCCTCCATTGCTTTCTTAAAAGACAATGAATCCTCGACCCCATCATTCGTAATGACGTTATGGGCTTCAGTCAAACCCATGTAGCGATCCGATGGGTTCATAACCCTCCCACTACGTCGAGGCAGTCTCAACTCTTGAGTTGGTTGACTAGACGTCCCGACCTCAACAACTCTTGTTGATCTGTTGGCCTGTTCAACAACTCTTGTTGAACCCTCAACAGTCTCAGTCTCACTTGAGATCTCATGTAAAACGAGCTTACTTCGTGGCTTATGATCCCTCATGTGATCTTCTTCTAAGAAGATAGCATTAGTGAAAACAAACACTTTGTTCAAGAAGTATCCTCCTCTTTTTTCCTTGGGGTAGCCCACAAAGAGGTAAACCTTTGAACGCGGTTCCAACTTCTTTGGGTTAGTCGCTAGCACATGTGCCAGATAGCCCCAAATCCTGAGTGGCATAATCTACCTTTACGGCCTTTCCATAACTTAAAAATTGTTTCAGAAACACTTTTTGAGGGAACGGTGTTCAGGATATAACATGCAGTCTGCACTGCATAACCCCAAAACGAGTTTGGAAGATGAGCATAACTCATCATAGACCAAACCATGTCCAACAAGGTCCTGTTTCTCCTTTTTAATACACTATTCTGCTGAGGTGTACCAGAGGCTGAGAGTTGGGACGCAATCCCATGTTCTATCATATAGTTCTGGAATTGGAGGTCCATATACTCTCCACCACGATCAAATCGTAGTGTTTTTATCTTTTTACCTAACAAGTTTTCAACTTCAGCATTATACTCCTTGAACTTGTCAAGGGCTTCAGACATAGGCTGCATTAGGAAGAGATACTCAAATCTTGAATAACCATCTATGAAAGAGATGAAATATTCATACCCACCTCGAGCTTTAACATTCATCGGACCATAGAGGTCTGAATGTACAAGCTCCAAGGCTTCCTTGGCTCTGTAACCTTTTCTAGTTAAAGGTCGTTTGGTCATCTTGGCTTCGAGACATGATTCACATACCAGCAATGAGTTTTCTTCTAAACTCTTTAGTAGTCCACATTTCACCAACTTCTCAATCCTATTGAGGTTGATGTGACCTAACTTTAGATGCCAAAGATGGGCGTTTTTCTTTGGAGAAACCTTTGGTCTTTTAGCTATTATTGCCGTACTGAACATTTCAGTGTTAAACAAGGCTTTTATGACTAACGACCTTAGTACATATAAGTTATTTTCCATTGAACCAAAATCAATCTCCATTCCATTCTTGAAAATAAACACTTTATTCTTAGAAAAGAAGACAGATTAGCCTTGTTCAATGAGACAAGAAACCGAGATTAAGTTCCTCTTAATATGAGGAACTACAAAAACATTATCCAGTAACAGATAACATTTCATGTCAACAGATAACTTCAGGCGGCCTACAGCAACAGTCGACACAACCTCACCAGTACCGACTCGAAGAGACATCTCTTCCCGTGGCAACATTTGCTAGGAACTGAATCCTTGGTAAGAGGAACTGACATGATTGGTAACACCTGAATCAAGAATCCAGATAGAATCATCATTCTCTACCAGACATGACTCCATGACCAATAAATCATATTTACTGTCTTGTCTCCTCTTTTGGAGAGTAGTGGGATGGAGGTCGCTTGCCACGAAATTCATTTCATATGATTTTTTCCACTGTAAATAATCGGTCATTTTTAAAAGCTTTAAATGGAAATACTAACAAGTTGCTGAAAAGAAAAACATATTGACCTATGTTAGGTTTTAAGCAAATACTCATTGTAAAACAAAACAACATCCAATAAGGTTTGAGCAAAACTAACATGAATCCCATGTGACATCTAGTTTCGCAATGACGCTTCAAAGGTTTAGGACAAAAGACGCTGAAGGGAGGTTAGTTATCCTTCCTCCGAATTGAGAAGATCTCAACCAGTCATAATACCAGAACAACTCTTGTTCCTATAACGACTAGCCATCATTGATTAGGCCAAGAGATCATTAACTTACTTAACAATCTTCCGTAAATGTGACCTGCCATTTTAAGCTCTAGAGGTCCGTACCAAAAGGCCAATCCAAAGGGAAAAAATATGATTGGGGAAAAACCTAAAGCGACTCTATCCATTTCTGGAGTTCACCTTGATATTGACCAACTACACAAAACCCATCCGAAGGGGCCGCTCCGAAGGCGACACGAGGGCGTACAGAATAATCTCACGGTATGAACCAATGATAGAGACCATAGGACGTGTTGGCATGCACCCTTCACCCACTTACTATAAATACTCTCTCCGTCCACCTTGATATTGACTCATGCAAACACCATCCGAAGGGGGATGCGTTATGGGCATCTCGAGGCCAAGCATGAATTTCACGGTATGAACATATAGAGAGAAACGTGAGTGGAATCATAGACATATCTGATACGCCTCCTCCTCCCACTGAGTATTTTATAACCTAGGGTTTAGCTTACTTAGAAAAAACACGACTAAGGATTTTAACTAAGTGACTTTTAGGTTTTCCCAAGAGTAACTTTTACCTTAGATAGTTGAACAACTTTTGATCATCATCCAATAAACTCTTTAACGGAGTCTTTGACTAAATCGTTGCATGTTTATTGAAAATCTATCTAATTCATCTTTCCAGATAGGTTTCCAGGTAGGGGTGTTATGTTTCCGTCAACTTAAGAACCCCAACCTAGCCAGAACCCGCCTTAGACAAAAGGTCCTTTATAGATAGGTTTACAAAAAATTTAATCTTTTATTCTAACCAATTTAATCCTATTAAACCGATTTTAAAAGATTAATCTAGGTTACTAAACTCTTTAGAACCACTTGATCTTGGGTCTATCTCAATCCAATTTTAAAAACTCTTTTAAAAACTTGAGTTCACCTTAAGCCCGCATGCAACTCTAAATTATTGATTTTAGGTCTAATTTCCTTTATAACACTTATAAACGCAAACAACCACAATGCTAAGCTAACACATGCAAGACATTCATAACGATTATAAACGGCCTAAGTGTCATGCTTAATACATTGTCCATTCATTGCTACTTCTTTTATATAACACTTATACAAAATAGCTGTAATGACCCGAGTTCAGGAGGGGTACATGAATGAACCGATATCATATCCGAATGAGAGGGATCCTAAGGACATGAAAGTATGGTTAAGAAAGGCTTAAAAGAATTAAAAGTTACTACCTATACCAACAAGTTGCACCTTCCTTTTCGGTGGCTCAATCATAAGAACTCCAAAGTTAAGCATGCTTAGCTTGTTGGAGCAATCCTATGTTGGGTGACCTTCTGGGAATTATTCTAGGATGCATGTGAGTGAGGACAAAGCATGCTGATAGGACCCGTGTTGGTTTGTGGGGACAAATTTCACTTCTAAAAAGCATTCAAGGCAAGGGAGGATGACATAGACAGGTCGCAGGGGACGCATGGGAATGTCGGGGCTATCCGAATTTTGAATCCTGGTCCGAATCCTGGGCCTGGGGCGTTACACTTGTATATCACATATACATGCTTAAGTCGTTCACATAAGATAACTGCAAGAAGGTACAAAAAGGTCAAGTAGAAAACAGGGGGGTCGTGTGAAAATGGTGTTTAGTGCAAGTGGTAAGCGTCGATTTAAGTGAAATGTACACGTACAAGAATGCAATGCAGATGGAAATGACTTGTTTATCTTTGTTTATGCGTTAGATTTCTGCTTACTTTCTATTCAGCACTTCTCAATGCGAATGCCATACAATTTCCTATATAACACTAGTGCTTCTTATTCTCTCAAATAATTCAAGATAAAGTAGCTTTTACCAAGTGATTTAGTTGGCTTAGGCATTTGGAAATGGACTTTGCATGAAGTTATAGATGACATCTAACGCAAAGTAAGAAATAAACACCAACAAAGTGTAGTAGATCAAATATGTGAATTCATAAAGAAACAAATTGTCTTTCCAAGATCAATACTTAGTCAAATGAGATGAAGAAAATTAGAATTGGATGAAAAGAAACGAGTCACGCTGCAGAGTACAATCTCTTGTCCTCTTTGGCTCAATTTAAATTCGTGTACGACCAACTTGTAGAAGAAATGGAAGAAAATTCTCTCTCGAGCTAAGCTTTCTTCACTCCTTGATCGATGGTAGGGGTGGTTCTCTTCCTTCTTGTGTTCTTCTTGTCATAGCAACACAACTCTAAGTCTCTAAATTTCAGAATTATATAAAATGAGCTAGTCTCTTCATCTGGTAGGATTTCTTCTATTTATAGGCATTGCTCTTCATCAGCTTCATGATGGGGTAGCATTAAATTCCATACCCTGGTCAGCCGCCTGGCACCCAGCCACTTTTCAAATGCAGCCAGCTGCAGATGCCATGCTAGCAAGTGGTGATTTGACACAAACGACCTGAATCAATGAATCTTTCTTGCGTTAAAACCCCTCCGACGCATGCCTATGCATTGACCTTGCCTACAACATTTAGAATCTTTTTTGAAATCCTGCAATATTATGCATTAGTGATGCAGCTTTTCAGTAATAAACACTATTTTGTATGAGTTTGATAGTGTTTGAGTAATTCCATGCGTTTTCTCTAAGAATGATGAGATTTTATCATTAAAAACCCTAATTGTTCCAACTTTTGAAAGACAATAACTTGTATTTCTACAAGTTATCACAACCCCAAATTTGGACAATGCTTGTCCTCGAGCATTCCAAAAATAATTCCTTGTTATCTCCACTGTCTTAAGTGTGTAGGTTTCACCTCTCATCATATTCATTTATAAGCTTGAGATCAGTGTCTTGAAAATGTAATGCAGGTTTGATTCTTTTCTAAAAGGAAGAATGTTTTATTTCTAGTGCAACAAGCCTTTCGTCAACAACTCCTTGCGCTTCTCAATATATTTTCGTTTTTTCTAAACCTGCAATGCGTTAGATGCTTTCTTTTTAAAACAGGATACAGGTAAGAAAATATGAATTCTGGACCACCCATGCATTATTCCAGGTATCCCACTTTCGTTTTGGCTTGCTCCCATGGGTGTCATGCGAGCATTTAACCACGGGTGAGAGCCCTTTACAACTAAACTCATATATAAGCATGTATGCATTTTATGATACAGTTTCTTTAAGCTAGATAGTGGAGTTTTGGGATGCATTGTTCTAGGAGACTTAACTTCGTTTTGGCTTTCCCCATGGGTGTTATGCGAGCATCCAACTATGGCTTAGTGCCTATTCCAATTTAACTCTTGCCAATTTGAGGTTTTCTTTTATAAAGTATTGGCAGAGGAGTTTGCGTATTACATCTTTCTATTTTGTTTCTTCTCTTTAATATTTCATTGAATTTATTTGATAAATGCGTCTTAATTCGGATTTCCCTCACCCCCAAATTTTGGAGATCAGCTAAATCCTCATTGCTAAAAGAGATTTAAATTTCGAAAAGGTTTTGAGAATTTTGAAAAGAGCTTTGATTTAGGGCTTGCATGCGTCAAAAAGAAAGCATGTACTTGGCTTTTTAGAGACTTTGTTTTTTTTCTTAACGCCTACTCTATACTTATTAATTTCGTATATTAATAATATCATTGAGGTAAAACAAAGCACAGGACAAGAAAAGTAGCCAAAGAACAAAAAAAGGTATGCTAAAGACAAATGCAAGGATGAAAAATGATAAAAATTTTACTTATTTCATTGATATTCCAGTAATGGAATAACAAAAACACAAAAAACTAATACAAAAGGTCAATAAAAAAAAAACAAAATAACCAACACCCCCAAATTTATTGTGCTGGTGCGTCATCCTTGCGTTCATCCATAGGGTCTTCATCTATGAAGCACAAAGCGTTCATTAGGTGGGCAGGTAGGGGTGGCAGGGCAAACATCCTTATTAGGACCTGGTTGATATATTGCATTGTAAAGACAAACTGATCCAACATTATTCTTGTTTGCTGCTGCATATGGTCCCTTAGAACCCTATTCTGTTGCTAAAGTGTTTCAATGGACGCAACTAGTGGTCTGAATTGATCACTAATGAATGCTTTCAACTCATCAAGATTAATGCTTGCTTGCGGCGGTGCTGGTTCCTCAGCTCTTCCAACTGGGTCTTTTGAATTTCTTGTGTTGCTTGTCCCTAACCTAATTGGTTCAAAATAGTTGGAGGAGGGATAAAGGTTGGAATTAGATATGGTAAGGGGGAAGGAAGAGGACTAAGGGTGAGTTTGGGAGAGGCAGGTTCAAGTCTAGCCGCGCTTATTCTTCGATCAATGCATGCTCCGTTTCATATCCTTGGTCATCTTCTGAAGCATCATCGTTGTGTTCAATAATCTGGACGCGTCTTTTTTTGGGGGCGCGTTGGGAGGATCGAGATCTTACTGCCGCAGTCTTGGGAGGTAGGGCAGGCTGATTTGGCGAACTACGAAGTAGACGCCTAATTAATTTAATGTTCATCAGACCATCGATCTTTTCATATGCATCCCCCAGAGGAATGCCTCCGCATTCACACAGTGTGCAGATCAGCCAAGGGAAGTAAAGTTGGCTGTGTTGTTTTGCTTTAATGGCCTTGATCTGATCCACGATTATCCTCCCTATGTCCAAGGGGATGCGCTACATGATGCAATAGGTGGCCAGGACGCGCTCTTTTGAGACCGTTTTCATCATGCATTGTTGGCATGATACAGTTCTTAATCAAATATAACCATAGGTTTGTGTTTGATGTTATGTTCTTGGAAGCTAAAATCATTACTCCACTTCTTGATATTTTCCAAGTGCTTCCAGGTTTGGCCACCACTCATAATGCATCTTCTAAATGGCTGGGAGTTGGATACTCCAAGATGTGATTTCCTTCTACGTCCAGATTACTCTCAATATTGAACACCCTCGTTGATTTTGTTAGCAGAGAAGCGCAAGATGTCATCAATAAGCGCTATGTTTCTTTCCTCATCAAATTCACTACTTTAGAAACGATGGACAAGATTGAGCCAAATCCTCGTGAGCCCAACGCATAGTTGATTCCAGCCCATTGCGTCCACAATGTCGATTATATACGGAGGCAATGGGTTGCGTTTGGGGAAGAAGCCTTTCTAAGTAAGGATGTCATTGAATTGGTGTTTCCTCCTCTTAGTCTTTTTAGGTGACGCGATTGTCACCTTGCGTTTTTCCGCCTCATGCGTTTTTGCTTCTCGCGCAAGTTCCCTTAGTTCATTTTCTAATTCTTTTTGAAGGGTAGACTTCCTTCGCCCCTGACATGCAGGATTATACATCTCCAATTCCATTTCCAAAGCGAGTCAGAACTGCTATCATGCATTGCACCTTCAGGTCTAGGTGCAGGCTGCTCTTCTTCGTCATCCTCCAAAATCAACTTTCTTTTTCTCAACATTCTTTTTCTTTTTGACGGACTTTCATCCGCATTAGTTTGTCGAGGCTGTGATGCGTCCGAGCCAACCTCTCTTTCTCTTTCTTCATTCTCTTATTCTTTTAATTAAGCTTCAAGCATCATCGCGTATCGTTCCACCTCATCAACTTTGAATGATGCATCGATTGGGTCAAGACACATTACTTGATCCACATTGGTTTGTCCTTGGTTTAAGCTTGCTAAAGTCGCTCCAAAGACTTCTTGCTCGTCCCTTCGAGCCAACTCTACAAACTCAGCACTATCTCGCTCTGACGTAGGACTGTCAGAGCTTGGTTTGGGAGGGGTGGTTGGTGGGGTGCCAGATGGGTATGTGACGATCTAGGGGATGATAGGATGATGGGTGAGGGTGATTGAATGGGTTGGCTGGCTGCTTCCGCTTCGATGGGGGAAGATTGTGGCCAAGGGTCTGATGGATAAAGGGGCAAGGGGATGCACGACAGGTGATGGAACGGTGCGAAGGTGGTCTGGGATAGGGTCATACATTGCGCCCACCGAACTGATGTTCAGAATAAATGGTGGTGGAGCAGGCTATTTGTAAGGTTTGACGGCAGATGTATAGGTCGAAGGGCGCCTCGCTGTAGGCTGCCGCTTCGGCTTGGTAGAGGTCGTGGGTTTAGGTTTGGTGGAGGTTTTGGGTGTTTGGGAAGTTTTAGAAGGTTGAGGTTTTGTGATGGTTTTAGAGGTTTTGACCGAGATGGTCTCTAAGAGATGGAAGAAGACCTGCCGTGCGAGGGTTTGGTCGGAAAAGGTCTTTTTGAGGCTTGGCGAGGGGATGAGGGAGGCGACATTAAAATAGAAGAAGAGAAGAAACAGCTTACCGGTGAATCTCCTCCGTAGCTTAGCGATTGATTCTTGCTATCGGAAGTGAATGGCATCATTAATGAAGGAGATGACCAGAATGTCGACTGCAATGCTTGGTTTGAATAGATGGCAAGGGTTTGGGAGCAAAGGACGTCGAGAGGAAGGACTAAAAGTAATGAAAGAAGAGAGAAGGTCGAGGGGGGTGCATTTTATAGACTGTTAAGAGAATATGAAGCAACGTCAGGCGGCGCCTGACATCGTCATTAATTTTGCAGACAAAAGAACGTGCTTAGGGTTTCTAAGAAATCGAGTTCTTTGTGTCTTTGAGGGACGTTCTTTCTGTTCGGTTTATGCGTTGGCTTAAGTCCAACACATTAGAATCCTACCTGCTTCCTAAACTTCTTCAAGTTGATTTAATAATTTTTTTTAATTAGAAAAGCAATAAAAATCAGCAAAAACCATAACTCAAAGCAAAGGCTAACAAATAACACAAAGTAAATTGCAAACAAATGCAAAAAGAGTTGGTGTAGAAGAAGCGTCCCTAGAATATGTGTCTATTTGAACGTAGGGAAGCTTCGATGTGAGCCTCAATTGGCTTCGCGCAACTCGAGGGATGACTTTTATCGTTCTAAATTTTCTTTAAAGTAGGGCTTCACCCTTTGCCCATTTACATTGAATGCATTTATGCCATCTTCTCGTGTTAACTCCACAGCTTCGTGTGGAAAGATTGTTTTGATGATAAATGGTCCTGACCATCTAGATTTTAATTTTCCTGGAAACAAATGCAACCATGAGTTGAATAATAATACTTTTTTCCCAACAAAAAGTTCTTTCTTACTGATTTGTTGGTCATGCCAACGTTTAGTCTTTTCCTTGTAGAGTTTGCTGTTTTCGTATGCGTTCAGCTGCCATTCCTCAAGCTCATTGAGCTAAAGCTTGCGTTGTTTGCCCGTGACTTCCAAGTTTAAGTTTAGCTTCTTCACTGCCCAAAAATCTTTGTACTCTAACTCCAAGGGTAAGTGACAGGCTTTTTCGAATACCAAAGAGTATGGAGACATACCTATTGGAATTTTGTAGGCAGTTCTGTAGGCCCAAAGTGCTTCGTCTAGCCTTTGTGCCCAATCTTTCCTTGATGCGTTGACTACCTTTTCCAATATCGTCTTTATTTCTCGATTAGATACTTCTGCTTGACTGTTGGTTTGAGGGTGATATGCGGTAGCAATCTTGTGTTTGACATTATATTTAGTAAGTAATTTCGAAATGACGCGGTTAATAAAGTGCGTACCTTTGTCATTCACTAGTGCCCTTGGTATTTTAAAGCGTGTGAAAATATTCTTGGTCAGAAACTTTGAAACAGTCGTCGCATCATTCTTGGCACACGCCACAACTTCCACCCATTTTGATACATAATCTACTGCCAGCAAGATGTATTGTTGACCATAAGACAGAGGGAAAGGTCCCATAAAATCGATGCCCCATACATCAAATAATTCGACTTCAAGTATATTGTTCAGAGGCATTGCATCCCTTGAGGATATATTACCCATGTGTTGACAAGGGTCGCACTTGAGAGCATATTCCCTTGTGTCCTTGAAGAGGGTAGGCAAAAAATATCCACTTTGGAGAACCTCTATAGCGGTTCTTTGCCCTCCAAAATGACCTCCATAAGGAGAATCATGACACTCAACAAGGATGCATTGCGTCTCTCCTTCTGGAATGCACTGACACATGATGGAGTCAGGACCTTGTTTATAAAGAAATGATTCATCCCAAAAATAGAATTTGCTGTCGTGAACAAGCCGTTTCTTTTGTTGAGAGTTGAAGTGCTCAGGGAATTGTTTGGTGGTCAAATAATTAACAATGTCTGTGTACCACGGTTCCCTATCTTCAACTTTGAATAAGCTTTCATCAGGAAATGCATCTCTGATTTCATCTTCTTGGTCCTATATCTCCTGATTCTCTAATCTCGACAGGTGATCAGCCACCTGATTTTTAGTCCCCTTTCCGTCCTTGATGTCAATGTCGAATTCTTGTAAGAGCAGCACCCATCTGATTAACCTTGGTTTTGCATCCTTCTTGCTCATCAGGAACTTAATGGCTGAGTGATCTATGTAGATGATTGCTAACGCACCAACATGATAAGATCTGAATTTTTCAATTTCGAACACTACAACCAACATTTCCTTCTTCGTAGTTGTGTAATGCTCCTGAGAGTCATTTAAAGTCTTCAATGCATAGGAGATGGTATGTATCAAGTTTCCTTTTTTCTATCCCAACATGGTTCCAACTGCAACATCGCTTGCGTCACACATCAGAATGAAGGATTGCGTCTAGTCCGGTGCTATTAGTATTGTAACTATAGTTAACGCATACTTCAATGTTTCAAATGTGTCGCGGTAGTCGTCATTAAATACATAGGACCGGTTCGCTTCTAATAGTGCGCTCAAAGGACGCGTAATCTGAGAAAACCCTTTTAGAACCTTCTATAGAAGCCTGCATGTCCTAGAAAACTTCGTAATGCATTCACATTTGATGGTAGAGGAAGTTTGGCTATGACATCAACTTTGGCTACATCAACTTCCAGTTCGGCTTTAGACACCTTGTGGCCCAAAACAATACATTCAATCACCATAAGTGATATTTTTCCCAATTTAACACAAGATTCATTTCCTCGCATCGTGCAAGGACGACCTCTAGGTTGTCTAAGCACGATTGAAAGGAGTCTCCAAAAATTGAAAAGTCGTAAAAAAAAACTTCAACGGTTTGTTCAAGGAAGTTTGAGAAAATTGCCATCATGCATCTTTGGAACGTTCCTGGTGTGTTGCACAGTCCGAAAGGCATGCGTCTGAAAGCGAATGTTCCAAATGGGCATGTGAATTTCGTCTTCTCTTGCTCTTCCGGGTCGATAAGAATTTGGTTATAACCAGAGTATCCATCTAGAAAATAATAGAATTCCTTTCTAGCTAATCGGTTAAGCATCTGGTCAATGAAGGGGAGAGGGAAGTGGTCCTTCTTGGTTGCCGCATTGAGTTTCCTATAATCCATGCAAATGCGCCAGCCCGTGATAGTCCTTGAAGGGATGAGTTCGTTGTTACTGTTGACTATCACTGTTGTGCCTCCCTTTTTAGGGACTCATTGAATCGGGCTTACCCAGCTGCTATCAGTGATGAGATATATTACTCCTGCATCTAACCATTTAATGATCTCTTTATTTGCTACTTCCTTCATTATGAGATTTAGCCTACGTTGAGGCTTAATTGATCCAGTCTTCCCCTCTTCTAGCCTAATTTTATGCATGTAGTACGATGGGTTGATGCCTTGGATGTTAGCCAACGTCCATCTTATTGCCCGCATGTGTTTTTGTAACATTTGCAAAAGAGAACATTCATTAGGCTCAGAAAGATTAGCTGAAATAATTACAGGTAAAGTGTTATTTAATCCAAGAAAAGCATATTTAAGATGGTTAGGTAAAGATTTCAATTCTAGCTTTGGTGGTTCTTCCAATGATGGACGTGCTGGCTTCGTCTGTCGCTCACTCAAACTTGGCAGCTCGAGTTTCTTCATGGTTTCTTCCAATGCAAGGACCTCACAAACTTGGTCCACTTCTTCTTTAGGCGATTCTATTTTGTTAAGTTGACATTCTTCATTATCCAAAAATTTTAATGCGTTTAACACATTAAATTTCATTTCCTGGTTATCTACGCACATGGTCAGTTCTCCCTTATGCATGTTTATTAGTACTTCCCAATGGCAAGAAAGGGGCGTCAAAGAATGATTGGTACATCCCTGTCTGCTTCATAATCAAGGATGATGAAATCCGCTGGGAATATGAATTTGTCAACTTTCACTAGAACATCCTCAATCTTTCCTTCAGGATATGTGATCGTTCTATTAGCGAGTTGAAGTATTACGGAAGTGGGCTGCGCTTCACCAATTCCTAATTTCTTGAAGATTGAGAGGGGCATGAGGTTGATGCTTGCTCCCAGATCATATAGTGCATGTCCCACGTCCAGCCCTCCGATTGAGCATGGTACTGTGAAGCTTCCCGGATCCTTCTATTTCTTGGGTAATTTGTTGCTGACTAACGCATCGCACTCCCCCGTTAGAGCAATTACTTCTATCTCACTGATTCTCCTCTTCTTCATTAGAATATCTTTTAGAAATTTACGTACTTCAACATTTTCTCTAAGGCTTCTATGAGTGGGATATTAATGTGCAGTTGCCTTATAAGTTCAAGAAAACACTTAAACTGCTGCTCATCATTCTTCTTCAGTAAGCATCTGAGAAATGCTGCTTTCAGCTGCATCGCAGGTTTTCCTGCATTAGACATGCTTGGGTTCGAATGACTTGTGGATTCTTGCATCCGTTCTTCTTGATCTTCCAATGCCTTCGGGCGTGTTGTGTGCTTAGTTGAAGGATTGTTGTTTCTTGGGTTCACGGTTCCTTCTACAAGAGGTCTGCCACTTCGCAATGTCACTACATGACATTACTCTTTTTTGTTGCTATTTTCTGGGGTTTCTGTATTGTTGGGCAAGACTCTTGGCAGCCGATTCTTTAGCTTACTAGCGGTTTGACCCACTTGTATCTCCATATTTCTAATGGATGACGCTTGGCTTTTTAGTAATGCATCGTTTTGGGTAGTATATTCCTTTAAGAGGTTTTCAAGCGAAGATTCTGAACTCGACGCATGACTTCCTCTATTAAAGGATTGTTGGCATAGCTGCTGTGATGGTTGGAATCCAGGCGACGGTCCTTACCTATGCTGCTGATTTACCCTTGGTTGATGTTGCTCCTTTTGGTGACCTCGCCAAGAGAAATTTGGATGGTTCCTCCATCCGGGATTATAGGTGTTCGAGAATGGGTTGTTTTTAATAAAGCATACCGACTCGGATTATGTGAGCAATCAGTGTAGGAATGAGGATCTCCACAGCCCACGCAGTTAACCATAAGCTCTACGAATGTTCCCACCTGATTTACCTTTTGCGAGTTTGATGCGTTCCACAGTGATATATTCTGCAAAAGGTTTGTCATGGTAGCCACTTGTGTAGAGAGTGTGGCTATTGTATTAGAATCAACAGAGTTCACATTCTGAGATCGTCTCCTCCTATCTGCTCTTGCGTCATAAGTGTCATCTACCCATTCCATAGTATGCTTAACGATGCGGTTCAGTATTTCCTTAGCTTCATTGTAAGATTTGTCCATGATACCGCTAGTTGCAGCTGCGTCAGCTGCCATTTGAGATGCTCTATTTAATTTGCCATAAAAAGTTTCCATTTGGACAGTTAAAGGTAGTCCATGATTGGGGAAATTCTTGACCAGTCCTTTAAATTCTTCTTGCTCAAAGTTCATTATTTCTCTCTGCCTCCTTGCTTTTGTGGTGGGTGGAAAATATTTCTACTGAATTTCTCCACTATCTTTTCCCAAGTCGTTATCTCCCTAGGCTTCAAAAAACTCGCCCATTGTTTTGCATCGTCACGCAGAGAATATGAGAATAAAGATAGCTGATAGCTTTTGGGGTGATCCCAGAAATCACAAACGAGTTGCACGTCTTTAGGAAACGTTTCATGTGGGTATGAGGGTCTTTTTCACGAGCACCCCCAAACTAGCCAGCTGTTTGAAGCATTTGTAACATCATAGATTTCATCTCAAATCTTGTCCCATCTGGCGGTTGATATATGATCCCTGGTGAGAAATCATACAACATAGGAGACGCATACTCTCGCATGGGACGTGTACTACTGTTTGCCATTATGATAGGATTTTGAGCAACGTGGGCTAGTTGTTAAGTTAAGTTATGATTTGCTTGCTCGTCTTCCATTTGTTGTTGTCTGATTTACTGTTTGAGTAGTTGCTCCCTTAACCTATGGCGACGATTAGATCGATTTCTTCATTGGAAGGTTCTTTCAACTTCGGGGTTGTATACGAGTTCAGGAGTGTTTTCCCTTCTCATAAACATTTAGAAGCTTCGGCTTAGCTTGTAATACTCCCTCAGCTGTAAGTTTCCTACAAAAGATATAAGCAAAATTTCTGGTTAGTTTTCTTGCTAAATCCCCAAGAACAGCGCTAAAAACTTGTTCGTTCAATTCGTGATGTGAGCTTAGGAGTGTATTGTATGAGGAAATTGGAAAAAGAGTGCAAATGTGAATGATGCGTTAATGCATTAGTGATGCGTGAGAGATGCGTGAAGGGACATGTGATACTCCTCTTTATCCGTTCAAGTTTTCCTGAACCAGATCCAAGTATAAATCCAATTCAGGTTTCTGGTAAGTCTAGGGTCGAACTCACAGATTTAGATTAAAGCTAACGCAAAGCCTGCGTTGTAGTTGAGGTAGAAGTATCCTAAGTGAATGCGGAATGAGTTAACTACACTAAGTTTGTTGTGTGCAGGCAAGAAGGTACAAAAAGGTCAAGTAGAAAACAGGGGGGTCGTGTAAAAATGGTGTTCAGTGCAAGTGATAAGCGTCGATCTAAGTGAAATGTACACGTATAAGAATGCGATGCAGATGGAAATGACTTGTTTATCTCTGTTTATGCGTTAGATTTCTGCTTACTTTTTATTCAGAACTTCTTAATGCGAATGCCATACAATTTCCTATCTCTAGGATGTATGCGTTAGTCACAAAATGCAATAAAAAACTAGTGCTTCTATCTCTAGATGTACCAAGCGTTTCTAACTTAATGCTTGCTTATTCTCTCGAATAATTCAAGCTAAAGTAGCTTTTACAAAGTGATTTAGTTGGCTTAGATGTTTGGAAATGGACTTTGCTTGAAGTTATAGATGCATCTAACGTAAAGCAAGAAATAAATAGTAGCAAAGTGTAGTAGATCAAATATGTGAATTCATAAAGAAACAGATTATCTTTACAAGATCAATACTCAATCAAATGAGATGAAGAGAATTAGAATTGGGATGAAAAAAAAAGAGTCAAGCCGCAGAGTACAATCTCTTGTCCTCTTTGGCTCAATTTAAATTCGTGTACAACCAACTTGTAGAAGAAATGGAAGAAAATTCTCTCTTGAGCTAAGCTTTCCCCACTCTTTGATCGACCGTAGGGGTGGATTTCTTCCTTCATGTGTTCTTCTTGTCACAGCAACACAACTTTAAGTCTCTAAATTTCAGAATTATACAAAATGAGCTAGTCTCTTCATCTGGTAGGATTTCTTCTATTTATAGGCATTTTTCTTCATCAGCTTCATGATGGGGTAGCATTAAATTCCATACCTTGGTCTGCCGCTTGACACAGACATTTTTCAAATGCCGCCAGCTGTAGATGCCCATGCTTGCAAGTGGTGATTTGACAAAAGCAACCTGAATCAATGAATCTTTCTTATGTTGAAACCCCTCCGACGCATGCCTATCCGTTGACGTTGCCTGCGACACTTAGAATCTTTATTGAAATCCTGCAATATTATGCATTAGTGACGCAACTTTTCAGTAATAAACACTATTTTGTATGAGTTTAGTAGCGTTTGAGTAATTCTATGCGTTTTCTCTAAGAATGATGAGATTTTATCATTAAAAACCCTAATTATTCCAACTTTTGAGAGACGCTTCCTTATGTCCGCCATTAGCTTAAGGCTAGTGTAACGAAGGGCTTAATAACTTGTATTTCTACAAGTTATCAGGATGATTAGTCTATTTCTCCTCAGGGGTAAACAACTCTAGAGATGAATGAGGGCACCTATTCGAGGTATACACTGTGTAGGCTGCAGCTTCTGCCCAATAATTTTCACTTAGGATAGCATCAGAAAGAAAACATCTAACCCTTTCCATTATAGTTCTGTTTAACCTCTCAGCAACCCCATTCTGTTGAGGTGTATTAGTTATACCATTCTCACTATAATATTTTTCAAAGTATTCATTGCAAAACTCAAGCCTATTGCCAGTTCTGAAGTATTTTAACCTTTTAGATGCTTGGGTTTTTATCATAGCTTTCCATTCTTTAAACTTCCCAAAAACTTGGTCCTTAGTTTTAAGAAAGTATATCCAGCTCTTCCTAGAAAAGTCATTTATAGAGGTTAGAAAAATACGTTCAGCCACTAAGGCTTGGTGTAGAAGATGGACCCCATAGATCAGAATGAACATAATCCAATATTTTTTTGGTGGTATGCTGAGATTTTGTGAAACTTTGTCTGATTGCTTTCTCTAGAATATAGTGTTCACAGGAGGAAAGGTGCTCATTGATCCCTTTGGGCAGTATCCCTTATTTAGACAGTGCTTGCATACCTTTTACACTGATATAGGATAGTTTTTTGTGCTACGAGTTTGTCTATGTCAAGCTTGTTGTTGAAACGGTGTAGGCACTAGTCATCATCTCTACTCCTCTTACAATATAGAGGTCATTGACCTTTTCACCAACTAACACTACCTTAAAATCCTTAATCACTTTTAGGATTCCATCTTTTCCTCTTCACTCACACCCAATAGAGTCAAGCATACCCAGAGATATCAAATTTCTCTTGAAAAAGGTACATGTCTCATATTTCTGAGAAGCTTGATTGATCCATCCTTTAGTTTTAAGGATACTGAAACAACTCCTTTGATTTTGCAGGCTTCATTGTTCCCCATGTACACAAATTCTCCATCCACATCATTGTAGGTATTAAACCAAGGTCTGAAGGGTGTCATATGATAGGTATAACCAAAGTTAAGTACCCAGTCATGCTTCCCAAGTGGACTTATTTGGTTGGTTTTGTTTCTAGTAGAGGCTAAGGCATCAGAATAGAAGTAGGACCCTTCAACCACTGAAGTTTTTAGCTGTTTTCCTTTCTGATCCTTCTCTTTTTCTTGATTTTTTTCGTTTTAAGCTATAGCAATCCCTCATCAAGTGTCCTTTCTTCATTCAGTAGTTACATCCCAACTTGGTTTTGAGTTTATGCTTTTCACCAGATTGATTTTTAGTCCCTTTAGACCGATTCTGCTTGTTCTTGCCCTTGACAAATAACCCTTTTGCACCACGCTGTTCCTTTTTGACTGACCGAAGCTAAAACTCTCTAGTTCTTAATGCTGAAATAATGGCATTAGTGGTAACTAACTCTTTGCCATATTTCAAGTCATTCTTTTGATGGAACACAAGACATACGCAGCGGAAAAAGGACCTAATTATACTCTAATTGCTTTTAATTAAAAGGAAATTAGCATGCAATTGAAGAAAAAAAATAGTAAATTAAAATGGATAGCATACAACCTTTGAAGCTCCCGAAAAATGCTCTTCCTTGCTGAATCTTGACCCGAACTCTTCCGGACTACCACTAGAGTTGACCTACTATCCTCTGGACTCAGAACCGGGTTGTGGGACACGATGGATGAAGAAAACCGAGAGAGAGAATGAGATGGAAAAAGAAATGGAATTTTGGGTTAGGTTTGGGTTTCGAATTTGCTCCAAAGTAGTGATTTTTCCAGCCCAAATTTAGAAAACAATTTTGGAAAAATGGCCAAATTTTTTTAATCCAAATTCAAAACCCATATTTATAGAAAAGAGCCATGCAAAAATTGCATGAAATCAATTCATAAAAACCCAACACCTAGAATCCATTATCTAAGTGGCCTTAATGTCTCCACTATAAGCCAACACCTAGCCCACTATTTTGTTAGTGGAATTATCAAACAAGAGTTTGGATTTTCCCACAAATTTTAGTCAAAGGGCAAAATAGTCATTTTGTCAAAGTCAAACTTTGACAAAAAAGTCAACATTTTGACTTTTTATGATTTTTCCGTGTTGACTAATTTTGACCTCCCGAGCATGAATCCGCATTCATTTTCTCAAAATTCAAATCACATTTGAATATAAGGTCGGTCAAAATTTGACTTTTCAAAGTCAAAAGTCAACTCTTTGACTTTTTACATCTTTGACCATCTCCATTATTTCCGAGCTTTCGAATATGAACATATTCATATTCTTGATATTTAAATCTCATTTAAATATTAAAGCTGTATCTCTAAACTAAAAAACTCGACCACTATATCACATATACTTGTCGGTTTCTCTCTCTTCACCTAATTCGAACAATTTGAATCATTCTATCATACTGTTCTAAGTTTATTCCATATGAACTAGTAGGGGAACCTAATGGACCTATAGATCATGGGCTCTAACAATCCGATATTAGCTGGCTAAACTCTTTAGATGGAGCTAATCAACATTCGTTAACTCACGGGTCATTCCACTATAGTCCTGTAGTTGCACTCCTCTCAATTTAGATATATTTGTGTCCATATGATATAACCATGATTAGTAACTTAATCCTTCACAGGTTGTTCGTAATCTCGGCTGGGTCATAAAAACCGTTTTACCCCCGAGACTACATCTTATTCCTTAAGTTCCACTGATCCTCTAATGAACAATTGGTTTAAGGTCCAACTTATAAACCGAACTCCTCTTGGGCCAAGGAGAGGTGGGGTCCCTTGTTCAAGACCTGGATTCAGTACTAAAGGGAACAACCTATCTACTATCTCTATAATGGGTAGGAGTGAATTCCGTCTTGCACCCTATGTTTCCAACTATCCACCTGATCTTACCCCTGAAATGGGAGGCTTATTGGGCCAGCGATATTGAGCTGCCCTCACTTATGCAGATCTAAGGATAATTTCGAGTGAACAGGAGTTCATACTTAGCTCAGGATTAAGATTAAGTTACCTAGGTCATCAATTAACGAAATAGTGTGTTTTATACATAAAACGACGTTTAGAATGTAAAAATTGACTATTTCATGGTTCAGTCTTATGTAAACTCTTTACATAGGATGCCCCCACTTCATGTCTCCACATGAACGATTTAGGATCACATCGTTTGTACTAACTACAAAATGGGCCGCAATCATAGTGTCCCCAGAATAAGGCGTCCAACCTTATTCATATACTATAGACCATTTTGGCTATATATTTGAACTTGATCCATATTTATGTCACTGCATAAAGTTCAAACTACATTAAATGGCCTCAGGACCTTAGTTTATTGGATTCAAGATTACAATTTCAATAACAACTTTATCGAAAAACAAAACAGAATATGTTTATTAATTTACAAACTACGAGTCTTAGGACATAAAATCCAACATCTTTACCTCCTTATAGGCTTCGAGCAAAGAGTTCAATAAGACAAAGGTTTCATTCTCACCGCCAATCTTTTCGCTAAGGCTCTTGAACTTAGAAACTATCCTTTTAAACTCATCCAAATTTTCTGATAGTGGTTTAGCAGAATCCATCTTAAAAGGGAAGAACTTTTTCCTTAGGTACATCTTGTTGGGGAGATCCTTGGATGCAAAGAGACCTTCCAACTTGACCCACATCTTGTAGGTCGTGTCTTAATCGATCACCTGTCTCAAGATGCTATCACTGAGATTAAGAACTAAAGTTCCATAGGCTGTAAGTTTCATGTCTTCCCTTTCTTGAGCTGTTAATGTAGGTGGCAGAGTCAACAAGTCTAAAAGGGCTTTATGAGCTCTCTGTTGTCTAAGAACAACTTTGATTTTGGTCTTCCACAGATCAAAATCACCCTTTCCATCGAACTTCTCTATTTCAAATCTAGCAACAACCATCACTAACTTGATCGAGTATCAAGAATGGTTTTCTTGAGTATCTTGATGCTCCAAGAATGTTGATCTTGATGATCTTCAAATGCTCTAATACCACAAATGGAACTCGATTAGTGTTGATCGATACTTAACTCTACTCGATAAGTCTTGTCTTTACTCGAAGCAACTCGAAGACGAAAATGACTTGACTCGATAGAAGAAATTGATGTGTTTGATAACAAGATTGTGTTTACGCGATTTGCAGAAAGATTGATGTCGATTGAACAAAGAAGATAAAGAGAAGAAGAAGAAACACACGGAATTACATGGTTCGATCAAGATGCCTACATCCATGGGAAGATTCAGGTTCTTTTTCATTGGTAGATTGCGTACGACTTTGTTTTGTTTACAGAAAAATATAAAATTATGAATTACCTTGTTTTGTTTTTTATAACGGGCAGAAATGCACGTTATCATAGTGCTAAGTTCTTAAACAATGCTAACTTGCACTGATAAAATATGTTAAATTGCGTCTAAAAGCATTAAGTTTACAACATTGCGGTCGCAAACGTTCATCGCATAGAAATAGTTGATTTTTGTATTTTTATGCAGAATATGCGTTGATGTAAGGTGGAAAGAGCGATCACAAGAAATCATTGGTCGAGCGCATCATTACCGCAAGGATTTGAAATGATTTGTGTTCGCAGAAATATACTCAAGAAGGATTGCCACATAAGAGTCAGCGTAACTTGGTGGGCGCATCTGGGTGAAAGGCATAATTAATCACGATGGAACAGAAAGCTGATGACGGTCGAATCCGAATTAAGCTCACAGCCGCTAACGATAACAAGTACATTCAGCTTTTCAGTGACAAATATTCAGCGCATTAGTCAGGGAATTAAAGCCATCCCATCTGTGTAATCATAAAAGAGAAACTGCCTTCACCCCGAAGCTTTATAAATACCAGAGGCATCCTTCAGAAAAGGGGTTCCACCAGTTAACGAATTCACTTGTTCAACGATTTAGGAGCTTTAGCCGTGTTCATAGTTTTCTTTTATTTTTAAGGCAGAGCAAGGGAAGAGTAGAGGCATTAGAAGATCGTTCAGGGCAACTCGAGAGAGAACCTGAAGGCGTAAAAGGAGAGAGCATGCCAACTCTCGTGAAAGCGAGATTATTTTTTGAACATGAGTAAAAAGACAGTGTAAAAGCCTGGGCAGCAAGAGATTGCTACCAGACTCTTTATTCTATTCTTGCATTGTTATTTTGTACTTCATCTTTATATTTATATAATGGAAGTTCTTATTCTACATCTGTTCACTTTCTTAGCACGCATGAGTAGCTAAACTTGTCGAATGGATTGAGAAGAACTAAGCTAACATGACCTAGGATGTTCATTGCTTGCGATTATCTTGTGTTATGCTGTGCCCAACATCCCTTTAGAGCTACTGGAGAGAAAGTCTAAAGAAAGAACCTAAGACTTGAGAGAGCTAGGTTAGAATCTAAACTTGAGAAAGCAAGATTAGAAATGCATAAACAAGAGGCAGGGACTTAGGGATAAGCTCTGTTTGCCAACCTGCATCGCATGCATCCTAGAGATAGGTATGATATTATGTGGTCGCCTTATTTGTGTATGTGTCATTTTGTCAACGCATAAATAAGAATAGAGGCTTATGTGTAGGTTCTATAGACTTATCGTATATATCACATGCGTTCTAGCCGTAGAAGCCGTGGCATTTGACCGAGAGGTGGTTTACTGTTGTATGCATGTTGCATGATCGCATAGCATGAACGCATGATAAGAAGTGTTAGCTGGAACTTTTTTCAACCCGTTCACCGCATACTCATCGTATCTTCCATTTATCAACTCTTTTTGAACTCCGCCGCATGTGTTTATTTTCATTACCGCAACAAACAAAACCAACACTTATTTGAGTTACCGGTTACCGCAAAGTTTTCCTAAAAATTACCACCGCAACCTATTTTCCCAAGTCCCTGAGTTCGACCCTGGACTTACTAGGAAACTCAGTGGGGTTTACACTTGGATTCCACTGAGAAAACTTGAGTGCTCAACGCATTCCATCATCGTAATTCATCCATAATTCCACATCATAAAACAACGCATCAAGTTTTTGGCGCCGTTGCCGGGGACTTCGGCAAAATAGTGTGCTAACGGAACTTTTCTGATTTCTTTGCAGACTCTCAATCTCTAGTGAATTATGACCCAGAGATTGAGAGAACATTTCGACGCAGACTAAGAGACAATCGGCAACAATAAGAAAGAACACCAAGAATGGCGGAACAACCAGAAGTAAGGGCTGCAAATGCAAACAATATAATGGCCAACCCCATCCTTTTGGCGAATAATCGCATAGACCCATTTGGGACTATGCGTCACCTAACCTTTATGTTTTCTCTCTAGAAATCATGAGGCTGGCGTTGGATCGAGGTTTAAAATGAAGCCGGTAATGTTGCAGATGATCCAGGCTACTGGGCAGTTTGGAGGAAGGTGTGGCGAAGATCCGCACACTCAACTCCGGAGCTTCATAGAAATCTGCAACACTTTTGTGTTCCCGAATATCTCAACCAAGAAAGTTCAACTCACTCTGTTCCCATTCTCATTGTGTGATCAGGCAAGAAAATGGGCATATTCTCTCGAACCGGGGGAGATAACTTCGTGGGAACAGGTGGTCGAAAAGTTTATGAAGAAGTATTTCCCACCAACCGAGAATGCTAGGAGAAGAAAATTAATAACAAATTTTGAACAAGAAGATGACAAATCGGTCAGCGATGCTTGGGTGAGGTTCAAGCGGCTGATAAGAGATTGCCCACATAATGGCTTACCAGACTGCCTGCAAATGGAGATTTTTTTACCAAGGATTGAATCCCTTTTCATAGACCACTGTCAATGCGGAAGCCGCTGGTGGTCTGCTAGACAAAACATATGAGGAGGCAAAGAGTATACTTGATCACATTTCCAAAAATCACGAGGATTGGCGGGAAAGCGATCAAAGATTAAGAATTAAAGATAATGACGCAAACAACGGGGCCATCGCATCCTTGCAAAATCAAATGACTGCGATGATGAGTTTAATACAAGACATCACAATTAATAACACAAGTGCGAAGAAAAGGCATGTCAACACAATTACTCAAACGACCACAAGTTGTGTCATTTGCGGAGATGCTCATTCGATGGAAGAATGCCCAACAAACTCACACTCAGTATGCTTCATAAAGAATAATCCCTATTCCGATACATATAACCCCAGGTGGAGAAACCACCCAAATTTTACGTGGAAAAATCAGAAAAAAAGCTTCCAACCAGTGGCGTAAAAAAGGAGGGCCACCCGAATTTTTCCCGCAAAACAATGGTCCAACACATAGTCAAGCTAGCAGCTCGCAAACACCACAATCTTCATCCTTAGAGAGCTTGTTGAAGCAGTACATTGAGAAAAACGAATCAGTGCTTCAGAATCAAGCTACACCCATTAGCAATCTTGAAATTCAAATGGGACAAATTGTGGACGAGTTGAAAAATAGACCGCAAGGAGCGTTGCAGAGCTCAACTGAGCTTCCTCGCAACGCTAGAGGTATTGGGAAGGAACAATGCTTAGCAGTCTCCATGCTAAGCGACGACATGACTGTGGAAGTAAAGGAGAAGCCCATTGCGATCAACTTGAATGCGGTGACAACCGAGGACCCATTGACCTATAGTTCGAAAAAGCCCGAGAAAATGAACCTCGAAGTTGCGTCCACCCTCAAGCCTTCAGAACATGAGACAGAAGAAGTCCAACTACCACCAGCTCCGCAAAGATTGAAGAAAAAACAAAATGATGAAGAAAAGATCGCAATAGTGGCCGCAACGCAAAATGCTATGATCCCACCTAAAATGGGCGACCCAGGAATCTTCACAATACCATGCTCTATCGGAGGGGCCTACAGTGGCAAAGCATTATGCGATCTTGGGGCGAGTATAAACGTAATGCCGATATCAATATTCAAGCAATTGAATATCGGCATACTCACGCCCACGAAAGAGACTCTTCTACTTGCAGACAGGTCCCGAATATATCCTGAAGGAGAGTTGAAAAATGCCGCAATCTCAATTGATAAATTCATCTTGCCGACAGACTTCATCATTTTGGATTGTAAAGCGGATGAAGATGCGCCCATCTTATTGGGACGACCATTCCTTTCGATCGATCGCACTCGAATTGATGTGCGCAAGGGGGAGATTGTATTGAACATTCATGGGGAAAAGCTCCGGATTAAGGCAACCAAGCTCCCAGAGGACACAGAAAAGAGGGAAAAGCCACCATGGACGTGAAAAGACGAGCTTGGAATAAATAGTCGTTAAGTTATTAAGCGAATCAACCTCATCAGGGATGCAACTCTTTTGAATGTCCTTTCTCTACATCAATACTTCATAAACTTTCATCATCATAGTATCATCTATTATCGCATAGCTAGTTTGCTTTCTTATTCTTTTTCTAAAAAAAAAAAGCGTTTGTTTTGTTTAATCTTATTTGACCCTCTCTCTGTTTTTCTTGCAATGATTGAGGCACTGGATTGCGGAGGTGTTACACGAAGAAGCAACTTATCTCATTCCGTCACTGCAATCCAATGAAGATAGATCGCCGCAAAGAAGGATGGATCAATACACAATACGGGCGACAACGCAAATTTGGGGGTTGTATTCTTCCTTCACTTTATTTCAAATTTTGCGCTTTCGCATCGCATTTTAGTTTTAAAAGTTTTATCATCGCATCCTCTTTGATTATCACAATCATTAAATATTGATAAATTTAGTGAGTGGCCGTATGAGTTCTTTGCCAATTATGATTTCAATGATGAGACACATGCTTCTATTTTTTTCGTATATACTAAAGTCAACTTAATCTTAGAAAAAGTCACCTCATGAAATATTTCTAGAAGTTAGAGGTCTGCTAGCTTTCTTTCAAACTCACTTTACAAAGCTCTCCTAGAACATCGCATGACTTCTTTCAATCTTTTGGCAATGAGGACATTGCCGCATTTTAACTTTGGGGGTGAGGTAATTTATTTTCGACCTTGCTATTTTGAAAAAAAAAAGAGAAGAAAAGAGGAAAATTTTGAATAACAACTCTACTGTCAACGCTATGGGTAAACCCATGTTGACAAGAGTTAAGTTGTGAAGGGCACTTACCCGTAGTTAGATGTCCACATGACACACATGAGGGGCAAGCCAAAACAAAAGTAAGTCGCCAGGATCAATGCATGAATAAATGACTGCAACTCCACTTCCAAGAAGGTATGATTTTAGTATGAGAAAGAGCGCATTGCTTGTAGTTGGATGTCCACATGACACACATGGGGGCAAGCCAAAACGAAGGCAAGACACTTAGATCAGCGCAAGGTCAGAGGAAAAAAAATATAATGTCAAGAAATATGAAAGGATAAAAATCATTTGACACCTCAGTGGAAAAGTTTTCTTTTTGAAATAAATCATACGATGTCCCGAAATCGAGTAAAGTCCTTTTGAAGGTTAAGCTTGCGATCCCTAGGTCTTAGAAATATTTTAAGAAGAGACTTGAATAAGACTTAAGCAAATTTTGGTGTATAGGAGTTGAATGAAGTATCCTTGAGAAATCTAGGAAAAGAACATTGCGGTCGACTTGCTAAATGAAATCTTTAGCTTATGCTTGAGGACAAGCATTGTTTAAATTTGGAGGTGTGATAACGGACAGAAATGCACGTTATCATAGTGTTAAGTTCTTAAACAATGTTGGCTTGCGCTGATAAAATATGTTAAATTACGTCCAAAAGCATTAAGTTTACAACATTGCGGTCGCAAGCGTTCATCGCGTAGAAACAGTTGATTTTTGTATTTTTATGCAGAATATGCATTGACGTAAGGCAAAAAGAGCGATCGTAGGAAATCATTGGTCGAGCGTAGCATTACCGCAAGGTTTTGCGATGATTTGTGTTCGCAAACATCTGCTCAAGAAGGATTGCCGCATAAGAGTCGGCGCAACTTGGTGGGCGCATCTGGGTGAAAGGCATAATTAATCACGATGGGACAGAAAGCTGATGACGGTCGAATCCGAATTAAGCTGACAGTTGCTAACGATAACAAGTACATTCAGCTTTTTGGTGACAAATATTTGGCGCATCAGTCAGGGAATTAAAGCCATCCTATCTGTGCAATCATAAGAGAGAAGCCGCCTTCACCCCGAAGCTCTATAAATACCAGAGGCATCCTTCAGAAAAGGGGTTCCACCAGTTAACGAATTCACCTGTTCACCGATTTAGGAGCTTTAGCTGTGTTTATAGTTTTCTTTTATTTTTAAGGCAGAGCAAGGGAAGAGTAGAGGCGCCAGAAGATCGCTCAGGAAAACTCGAGAGAGAATCCGGAGGCGTAAAAGCAGAGAGCGGGCCGACTCTCGCGAGAACAAGATTATCTTTTGAACATGAGTAGAAAGATAGTGTAAAAGCCTGGGCAGCAAGAGATTGCTACCAGACTCTTTATTCTATTCTTGCATTGTTATTTTGTACTTCATCTTTATATTTATATAATGGAAGTTCTTATTCTACATCTGTTCACTCTCTTAGCATGCATGAGTAGCTAAACTTGTCGAATGGGTTGAGAAGAACTAAGCTAACATGACCTAGGATGTTCATTGCTTGCAATTATTTTGTGTTATGTTGTGCCCAACATCCCTTTAGAGCTACTCGAGAGAGAGTCTAAAGAAAGAACCTAAGAGTTGAGAGAGCTAGGTTAGAATCTAGACTTGAAAGAGCAAGATTAGAAATGCATAAACAAGAGATAGGAACTTAGAGATAAGCTTTGTTTGTCAACCTGCATCGCATGCATCCTAGAGATAGGTATGATATTATGTGGTCGCCTTATTTGTATATGTGTCATTTTTTCAACGCATAAATAAGAATAGAGGCTTATGTGTAGGTCCTATAGACTTATCGCATATATCGTATGCGTGAAGCCGTGACATTCGCACCGAGAGGTGGTTTACTATTATATGCATGTTGCATGATCGCATAGCATGAACGTATCTTAGGAAGTGTTAGCCGAAACTTTTCTCAACCCGTTCACCGCATACTCATCGTATCTTCCGTTTATCAACTCTTTTTGAACTCCGCCGCATTTGTTTATTTTCATTACCGCAAAAAACAAAACCAATACTTATTTGAGTTACCGGTTACCGCAAAGTTTTCCTAAAAATTACCACTGCAACCTTTTTTCCCAAGTCCCTGAGTTCGACCCTGGACTTACCAGGAAACTCGGTGGGGTTTACACTTGAATTCCATTGAGAAAACTTGAGTGCTCAACATATTCCATCATCGCAATTCATCCATAATTTCACATCATAAAACAACGTATCAATTTTCTGATCTATGGTATTTATAACATATAACAACAGACCGTTACAAGATAAAGTTAGTTATAAACTAAACCAACTAAGGTATTTGAGTCATGATTTCTTCAGCAAACTCCCAAGAGGTCACCCAACACATGATTGAATGACGTGACCGAAAAGGAAGACCCACCTTGTTGGTATAGGAAGTAATTTTCAATTCTTTTATGTCATATTTAACCATACTTTTATATCCTCAGGATCACGATGTGATATTGGTTCATTTATGTATCATCTTAAATTCGAGCATTAAAAAAGTATAATTAAATTAGTTTAAATTAAAATAAATTTGCAATGATACAATTTCCATACGTGCAGTGCACAATGGTTTAAGTAAATGCAAAGAGATCATGGATTAATTAATTACAAAATTAACACCTAGTAAATGCTTACGTGTTGCGTAGAGAAGTTCATGATGAGACAAACCGTATGCACACAACAATAGACTATCAAAGAAGCAAAGAAATAATTTCAAATTTTGTGAACAAAAAAGTTGGACTAATAGTTTTAAAACGCGAATGGTGAAAATGAATGCACAAGGTAAAAGTTGTTGTACTTTCTAATGTGTATATGTAGAAAAAAAAAAGATTAGTAAAAACTATAGGAGTTATTTGGATGGTCAAAATGGAACCAGAATTACTGAGAATCTGATTACATGAAATTTTTTTTAGCCTATGTTTGGGTTGTTAGGTTGGATTTGCTAAGTTTGATGCAAGTGTTTGGATTGTAGGATTGCAATGAGTTGGGTTTGATTGTTTTATCTATCTATTATTATTTTAGACTTTTTCTTAAATTTCTTCTCTTTCACGTTACCTAAATTTTAGATATTGTATTGCTTTAAATTTCATTACTCATTTTAACCTTACAAAATCTTGATATCCAATTTTAACTTTTATCCTTTGCAATATACAATATGTAAAATGTAGGGGCCTTCTGTATTGGTTTAATAACATTTATCATACTAATTTAAAAAAAATTAGAAAATCAATTTTTAATTCTGAGCAATTATCAAATGTTGAAATGTTTATGTGCATTTAACACTACAAGAAAATTGAGCTACTTCGACAATCTTTTATTGGAGGCTATAAAAAACCTTTGAGAAAGTTATACATTTATTGAAAGTATTGGAAAAATCTTTGAGAAATATGTACTTTTTATCGAAGGTTAATAAAAACCTTTGAAAAAGATATATATTTATTGGAGGTTTTGAAAAAATCTTTGAGAAATATGTAATTTTTATCGAACGGTAATAAAAACCTTTGAGAAAGACATACATTTATCGGAGGCTTTAATAAGTCATTTGAAAAATATGCACCTTTTATTGAAGGTTAATAAAAACATTTGAGAAAGATATACATTTATTGAAGGTATTGGAAAAACCTTTGAGAAATATATGTTTTTTATCAAAGGTTAATAAAAACCTTTGAAAAAGATATATATTTATTGGAGGTTTTGAAAAAACCTTTGAGAAATGTTTAGTTTTTATCGAAGAGTAAATCTTTGAGAAAGACATACATTTATCGGAGGTTTTGATAAGTCCTTTGAAAAATATGCACATTTTATTGAAGGTTAATAAAAACTTTTGAGAAAGATATATATCTATTGAAAGTATTGAAAAAACCTTTGAGAAATATGTATTTAATAAAAATCTTTGAGAAAGATATACATTTATTGAAAGTATTGAAAAAACCTTTGAGAAATATGTATTTTTTATTGAAGGTTAATAAAAAACACCTTTGAGAAATATAACAATGTTATCAAATTTATCAAAGGATTTCAGAAAACCTTTGAAAAAATTTATTCTTAATAAAATTATTAAAGATAAGATTTATTTTAATAAAAAATATATATTAACATTTATCAAAGGTCGTTAAAATACCTTTGGAAATACTTACTTTTATCGAAGATTAGTAGAAGCCTTTGAGAAAAATATACATTTGTAATAAGTAGACGTGCTGCGCTAAACGATGAGCAGACAATAATCATGCTACGCTAAACGATGAGCAGACACGCTACACGATAGATGGAATACTAAGCGATGGGTGTTGGGCGAAAGACGTAGGCGCTAGGCGATGATGTTAAGCGATAGGCGGATGCATTAGACAATCGTGAAGATGCGTGCGGTGTTAAATGAGGAGGAGTGACACGCTAGACGATCGGACTGTACAATAGGCAAAGTACTGCACGATCAGTGAAAACGCTAGACGATAAGCGTAGAAGCTAGACGATAGCGCTAGACGATAGTCGTGCTGCGCTAAACGATGAGTAGACGCGCTACACGATTGGCGGAATAATAAGCGATGGGCGTTGGGTAATAAACGCAAGCGCTAGACGATGACATTAACTATAAGCGGATACGTTAGACAATCGTGAAGATGCGTGCGACGTTAAACGATGAGGAGTGACGTGCTAGACGATCGGACTATATGATAGGAAAAGTACTGCACGATCAGTGAAAGCGCTAGACGATAAGCGTAAAAGCTGGATGATAGCGCTAGACGATAGTTGTGCTGCGCTAAACGATGAGTAGATGCACTACACAATAGGCAAAATACTAAGTGATGGGCGTTGGGCGATAGTCGCAGATGCTGGGCGATGATGTTAAGCGATAGGCAGATGCACTAGACGATCATGAAGATGCACGTGATGTTAAACAATGAGGAGTGACACGCTAGACGATCGGGCTATACGATAAGCAAAGTACTGTACGATCAGTGAAAGCACTAGACGATAAGTGTAGAAGCTGGACGATAGCACTAGACGATAGCTGTGCTGTGCTAAACGATGAGCAGATGCGCTACATGATAAGTGGAATACTAAGCGATGAGTGTTGGGCAATAGACGCAGGCACTGGGCGATGACTTTAAGCGATAGGCGGATGCGTTAGATGATCATGAAGATGCGCGTGGCATTAAACGATGAGGAGTGATGCACTAGACGATTGGGCTATACGATAGGCAAAGTACTGCACGATCAGTGAAACCGCTTGACGATAAGCTGTCTTTTGGAAGAATATTCTAAGTTGTCTTTCATTATGAAGTTGTTTCATCTAAAGTCTTTTGAAATTTGGAGTAATAAATCATTTACTTTACTACTTGAGTTATTAAAAGATGCAATTCCAAAAGGTACTGATCTACCTAATAATTACTATGAGACAAGGAAAATCCTTCAACATTTAGGGCTTCATTACTCGAAGATGCATGCTCTAATAATTGCCAACTATATTGGAAGGAAAATGCGAAAGCTGATGAATGTTTAGTTTGTGGAGAATCTAAGTGGAAGCCAAATGAAATAAATAAAAAGAAGAAGATTCCACAAAAGATTTTGCGATATTTTCCTTTAACTCCAAGATTAAAAAGATTAAACATGTCAAGAAAGACTGCATCAAGTATGACTTGGCATTTGAATGGACGAGTAGATGATGGAGTTCTTAGGCATCCTGCTGACACTATTGCTTAGAAAACACTTGATGAATCATATAGTTTATTTGCTTAAGAGCCTCGAAATGTTCGACTTGGATTGGCTAGTGATGGATTTAATCCATTTGGAAATATGAGTCTTTCTTATAGTGTCTAACCTTCATTCTTATCCCATATAATTTTCCACCATGGATATGTATGAAAGAGCCTTATTTCATGTTATCATTACTCATTCCTAGACCTAAAAGGCCCTGGTAATGATATTGACATCTTTTTACAACCATTAATTGATGAACTGAAGTTCTTATGGGATGTAGGGGTTGAAACTACCATTTTTTCCCCTTTTATTACTTCCTACATAATATTTTTTCCCTTTAATTTACTTCCTACATAATTAGATTACAACTACCATTTTTTTTTTGCAGGAACGATTTAAAGTTGAACATCACGAGGCTTTAGTATTGCTTCAAATTCACAGATCTTATAATAATTGGAGAGACAGTTTAAAGAAAAAATGGTTGTACAAATATGATACAGTTGCTGAACTTTAGTAAATATTCCACCAGGAATTATAAGAGAAGATACAGAATATCTTTCAAAGTTGTGGAAGTCAACTGAATATCAGGTTGTATTCTAATATCTTTTTCTTGTACATAAAAAAAATTGTACTTATTGTTATTCTTTTTTATTGATGCTCATACTCTACTTTTGAAATACAGGAGATGTGTGAAAGAAACCAAAAGAACCGTTTTAAATTGAATGTATATCACACATGTGGTTCACAAAGTATACAACAAAGAATTGAAAAAGAGGTAATTAGATGAAAAATTACATAAACTTCTTTTAATTTAGTCAAATTATCTAATATATAATATTTTCACTTAAATAGGTTCGAGTCACTAATGAAGAACCGAGTCGCATTAGAATTTGGGAGCTAACTCACTTGAGCAATAATGGATTGACTGTGAATGAAAGTACACAGGAGAAATGATACGTACAAAATAATGGATAGATATGATGTTATTGATTAGAGTTTGAGTAAAGGTCATTAATTTATTATCTCTGTTGCTTTGTTCTAGAAATGATTGATTTAAAGAAGTCTCTAGTTTATCCCCTCAGAATTCTTAGACTATTGTCTTATGAGCTATAGAACATATCTTGTTCAAGCAAAGTCTTATCTATAGAAAACTCATATCATCGTCCTAAGATATTTAACATTGTGAAGTATGAATATTTCAAACTAGTAGCTTCCAAGTTTTCAACTTGTAGACTAAATAGCAGTTTAGACTATAGTGTCATTTTAGAGTTCAAAATTAGGAATTGGATCAAACTGATGCAGTCCAAGATCTTTCTATATTATAGAGGTTTAAAACTTCTCCAAGATCTTATTTGTTTTATTTCTTTCCCTTTTCTTTCACCACTTCTTAGGAAAATTGCTCGTTATTTTATTTTTTGGTTTCAATTTTTCTTATGCTCTTCCACAAAATCTAACATTCCATCGATTTTCGATGCAATTTGGATCAATACCATTCCTAGAATTTGGTGAATCTGAAATGGGTTTCAAAGACATGTGTTTGTTTGTTGTATAGATTTCAATCTATCAAATATTATGGTTCTAACAAAGACATGTGTTTGTTATTGTAAACATTTGAATTTATATGTGTTACTTTTGAATTATAATATATGAATTTTTATTTGTAGTCGGAACTTAAATGATATGCTTCTCAAATGATTGATGGTATACTTGACATGAACGAGGATGAGATTTTCGTACGAGTACTTGGACCGGAGAAACACAGGCATGTTTGTGGTTATGGAGTAGGTGTTACTCTTGAGTTGTTTGGATCATCGTCTACTATACGCGATATTGAGCGACATCTTAATGAGTCCGAACAACGACTTCAAAAATCTGAACGACAAAGAAAAGAATCTGAACAACAAAGTGAGATTGTAGTTTGAATTAAATAAACGAATTAGAAAATCGTTTTGAGGATAGATTTCAAAAAATGATGGCAAAGATGCGTAAAAAATTTGTTTCTAGTTGATCAATTGTAGTTTGATGTTATAGAATTTTGATAGCCTTTTGGTGTACTTTTATGACATATAAGTTTACTTCCATCCATGTCATTATCTATTTTTTCTATTCTATTCTTATACTTTGTAATTCAGGGTCCTACATGTAGATGAATTAGTAAAAACAACCTTCCGAGATTTGTCAATAAATGTGCTAAAAGGTTTTGTAAGAAATTTTTTGAAGGATATACAATTGTTGATAAATAAGTTTTTATGAAGGTTTTAAAATTTTTGAAAATAACATGATAAGCCTTTAAAAATAATGAAAACATTTGAAAAAGACTACTTGATAATAGATCATTATTGATAAATAATTTGACAATTATTGAAGATATATAACCTTGAAAAATAATAATTTTTGAAAGTTAATCAACCTTTGAAAAATAATATTTTTAGAAGGTTAGTAAACCTTTGAAAAAGTTTTTTCGATGGGATCTATTTCGACACCTTTCAAAGGTTGAGATAACCTTTGAAAAAAGATGTATCGAATGTCTCTTAAATGTTTTTTTCGAAGGTTTTAATCTTCGAAAAAAAGTCAATTTTCTTGTAGTGTAAGGGACTGTTTCACATTAATTTAAATACTCTTATTATCCTAAACTTTTTACTCTATGAATTCATTTGATAATGCACTTTTCGTTTCTTTATTGTTTCTTGTTTATGCTTGTTTCTATTTTTTTTTTTTAAATTAGTAATACATATGTTTGATAATTATTTCTATTTCTTATTATTTCAAAAGTGAACAACTTTTGATTCGGAATTTGAGAGGTTTCAATTCTAACTGTACATTTTGCAAGAAGGAAATACCGTACAAACCATCTATTGTAAGAAAAAGTGGCAAGGAATCTTCTTTCTTTTGGCATTAATCTTTTTCTTTTTAAAGAAAAAATAAAAAATTAAGTATGGCATGACATTGTGACCTTAAATGAGATTATTGATGTAAAATTGATTATGCTTTTAACGTTACACTATATTTTAAGAAAAGAAAATTCTATTGAATCAACAAAATTTTAGCTCCCATATTTAAGTTGGGGTAAAATTCTCAAATGGAATCAGCCATGGAAAAAAAATTATGAAAGCAAATAAAATATGAGAATTTAAAAGATAGACACAAGGGTTTTTTTTTTTTTTTTTTTTTAAATTTTTCTTCTACTATAGAAAAAGAAAAAAAAAGGGCATAAAGTACTAGGAATAAAATAAATGTGTAGACCATAGCGCAATATTTATTATTCCGTCAAGCATAATATTTTTAGTCTCTTTCCTAAGGTATTTAACCTTTATCTTAAACTCCTTGGTTACTTCAAGTTTCTCATCCATCATTTTAGTGCTATTTTGATCTTAAAATGTTGATTTTAGATTTGTGGAAGAAAAATAGTTCAAAATATTCCCTAAAAGTAATCGAAAATCGTGTTTTATTAGCTTAAGCAATCTTTCTAGTTTTAATTTCATTAATATAAAAATTAAAATGTGTTGGCTAAGAAACTCTGAAATCATGACTAATAGCTTAAATTTAACCAAAAAGTATATTTAATGCATTAAAATTAAGTTTTATGATTATTTTGCATAGGGCTTAAATTTCGTGAAAACATTGTTATTTGGGTTTTCAATTTCTTTCATTAATCTTAAAATTTTTAAACCATTTTTATGTATTTTTTTAAGTATAGGTTAGAGCCTAATATGATAACTAAAAAGACTAACTTATGTGATTTATATATTAATTTTATTATTAATTATAATTATGATAATTGATAAGTAATTTAGGTTAACTAGATAAATTACTGTACTTAGCTAGCTAATGAGCTTCCTTTAGGAAAAGTAAATTTAATTTGTTCTAATTTAATTTATATCATGCTAGGTGTTAAATAGAAATCTTTAAAAGAATTAGATTTCAAGCGTAAGGTAAGTGGATTCTATCATAAATTACTGGATTGAGTGATTTTATGTTATTGTCTTGTTTAAGTATAAGTTAATTGTAAGTTGCTTGCCGCCATAAGGTTCTAATTGAATGTTTTATAATACATTCATGAATTTTTTGTTGGGTTATTGTTGTGATTGACTTTTATGAATGATTATCCATTGAGTTGTTTTCTTTAATTGTGATGCATTGAATCTTTGAATTCGATTTTAACTTGCCAGGAAAGAGTCGTAACCGTGAATTGAAGAGCAAGACCTTTTGTCCCACATGGAGATTTTTACTGCATATGTGTTCGTCGTGCCAGCGCTTTGCGCGCTCCTTATAGATCTTTTCATTCTCATATGTGCTCATCCTCCATTCCTCCAGCTCGACCAGTTGAAGTTTTCTTGTTTCTCTTGCTTTCTCCAAATCAAAATTCAGTTTCTTCACTGCCCACAATGCCTTGTATTCCAACTCCAGAGGCAAATGACACATCTTACCGAATACCAAGGCATACATGGACATACCTATGGGTGTTTTAAATGCAGTCCGGTATGCCCACTACACATCGTCGGGCTTTGTTGCCCAATCCTTCCGTGAAGGCCTCACTACCTTCTCAAGTATCAGCTTGATCTCTCGATTGGACACCTCAACTTAATCATTCATCTGCAAATGGTATGCGGTGGCCACTTTGTGGAGAATGTTATATTTGCGCAGCAGCTCCTTGATAGTTTAATTAACAAAGTGAGACCCCTCATCATTTATTATGGCACATGGAGTTCCAAAATGAGTGAAAATTTTTTTCTTCAGGAATTGAGAGACTACTGCCGCATCGCTTGCGGCGCATGCCACTACCTCTACCCACTTGGATACATAATCAACGACTAACAAAATATAATTTTTACCATTCGATGGAGGGAATAGTCCCGTGAAGTCGATACCCCATACATCGAACAACTCAAGCTCCAAGATGATGTTCATCGGCATTGCATGTTTCCATGAAATGTTATCTGTGCGTTGGCACCGATCACACTTCTTTGCGTAGTCAGCTGCATGCTTAAACAATGTTGGCCAAAAGAATCCACTATGTAAAACGTTGCTTGCGGTGCACTGTCCTCCAAAGTACCCACCATATGGTGAGTCGTGACATTACAATAATATGCGTTGTTGAGCAGCATCCGGTACGCATAATCGCAGAATTTGGTATGCCCCATTTTTATACAGATTCGGCTTATCCCAATAATAATATCTGTATTCATGTTTGAGCTTCCTCTGTTGGTGGTAGGTATAATCTTCAGGAAATTGCTAGCAAACCAGATGGTTGACTATGTCTACATACCACGGTAGTTCTTTAATCTGAAACAGCTGCTCATCTGGGAACACCGCACTCACCTCTGACTCATTGCAGTCAACCTCAGGATTTTTCAATCTAGACAAGTGATCCGCAACTTGGTTCTCCGTCCCCTTTCGATCAATTATTTCTATGTCAAATTCTTGAAGGAGGAGAACCCACCTGATCAACCTCGACTTTGCGTTCTTCTTTGTCATTAAATACTTTATTGCCGAATGATCAGTATGGATGAGTACCTTTGTTCCCAGCAGATATGCTCTAAATTTTTCCAACGCAAAATTACCGCAAGTAGCTCTTTCTCTGTGGTGGTGTAATTGGTCTGAGCAGGATTTAATGTCTTACTCGCATATGCGATGAGATGTAAGATTGTTTTTCTCTTTTGTGCCAAAGCTGCTCTCATCGCATACTTGCTTACATCACACATTAATTCAAAAGGAAGTGTCCAATCAGGTGCAATTAACATGGGTGCGGTAGTCAGTGCATTCTTCAAAATTTTGAATGCGTTGAGGCAATTGTCATCAAAATCAAATTTTTTGTCAACCTTTAACAATGCACTAAGTGGTCGTGCTTTTTTCGAAAAGTCCTTGACAAATCGTCTGTAGAATCCAGCATGCCCCAAGAAACTTCGTACAGCCTTCACGCTTGTTGGAGGTGGAAGTTTTTCAATTGCTTCTATATTTGCTTTATCCACCTCCAACTCGTCCCGGGAAACCTTATGCCCCAACACGATGCCCTCCTTTACCATAAAATGACATTTTTCCCAATTAAGAACCAGATTCGTCTCTTCGCATCTCTTAAGTATCTTCTCTAGGATAGCTAGATAGACTTCATAGGTGTGCCCATAGACAGAGAAGTCGTCCATGAAGATTTCAATAGAGTCCTCAAGATAGTATGAAAAGATGGCTATCATGCACCTTTGGAACGTGCTTGGTGCATTGCAGAGGCCGAATGGCATGCGGCGAAAAGCAAAGGTCCCATATGAGCAGGTGAATATGGTCTTGTCTTGGTCTTTTAGAGCAATCCTAATCTGGTTATACCCGACATAGCCATTCAGAAAGCAGTAGAAGTCATTTCCAGCTAGACGGTCTAGCATTTGATAAATGAAACGAAGAGGGAAATGATCTTTCTTCATGGCCGCATTTAGCTTGCGGTAGTCCATGTAAATGCGCCATCCTATGACGGTTCTTTGCAGTATCAGCTCATTATTTTCGTTTGGGACTACCGTCATGCCACTCTTTTTAGGCACACACTGCACGGGACTGACCACGTGCTATCTGCTATCGGATAAATAATGCCCGCATCTAACCATTTAATGATCTCCTTTTTAACAACCTCTTTCATATCAGGGTTGAGTCTCGTTGATGTTTGATCGTTGCTTTGTGGTCCTCTTCAAGACAAATTCGAGCATACAATATGCTGAGCTAATTCCTCGAATGTCGGCGAGCGTCCAGCTAATTGCTCGCAATGTTTCCTTAGAATGCTCATCAACGCATTCTCATGATCTTCGTTAAGCTCGGAGGAAATAATTACTGGCAGCTTCTCATTTTGCCCCAAAAATGCGTACTTTAGATGGTTCGGTAGGGTCTTTAATTCCAATGTTGGTGGTTCTACTAGGGACGTTTGCGTTGTTTTTCTTTCTTCTTTTTCTGTTGGCTCTTCTTCTTGGGTTGCGATCATCCCTTCTTCCTTGCTTGTTTTTGTTATGATCGCATTACAGGTAGCAATGGATACGCTTGCATCCTCTTCTTCATTTTCTTCGTCAAGCTTTTCTTCTTCAATAAAATTCTGGTCGTCGTCTGAGTCAGGCAGATCTTCTTCGTCAGGAAACTTCATGGCACAGATGATATTGAATTTGAGCTTCTGTCCATTTATGCTCAAAGTGATCTCCTCTTTATGCACATCAATCTGAGCATGACTTGTTGATAAAAATGGTCGCCCCATGATGATGGGCACGTCTTTATCGGCTTCATAATCCAAGACGATGAAGTCGGCTGGTAGGATAAATTTGTCAATAGTGATCAGCACGTCCTTCACCTTCCCCTCTGGATGCATCAAAGATTTATCTGCAAGTTGGAGAGTCACAGTCGTGGGCGCAAGTTGCCCCATATTCAGCTGCTTAAAGATCGATAGAGGCATCAAATTGATGCTGGCTCTAAGGTCACACAAGGCTTGCCCGATGTATAATCGTCCTATGGAGCAAGGTATAGTAAAGCTCCCAGGATCTCTCATCTTTAGTGGAATTATTGATTTCAAACTCTGAGTTAAAGCCACCATGAAAAACTTTCCAATACCCCTCTTCTTGGTTACCATTTCCTTCAGAAACTTCGCGTAGACAGACATCTCCTTAATCGCTTCACTGAATGGAATATTAATATGTAGTTGTTTTAACATAGATAGGAAGCATTGGTACTATACCTCTTCGTTCTTTTTCTTTCTCAGTCTCTGCGGGAAAGATGGTAACTGCACTCTCACAGTCCCTTTCTCTGTTGGCTTTGTGGTGGATGTAACTTCTGGCTCTATTGCTTATTTTTCTCCTTCTTCTTCTTGTGTCACCGCAATTTCAGGTTCCAACGCAATATGAGTATTCCAGCTGGGCTTCTTTCTTTCTCCTTCCACAGTTTTTCCACTCCGCAATGTCACAACCTGACATTACTCTTTACCTGATCCTCCCGAGTTACGTGGGAGTTCAGTTGAACTTGACAGAGTCCCTTGCGGCCTGTTCTTTAGCTCACTTGCAATCTAGCCCATTTGTAATTCGAGATTGCGGAAGGATGTAGCATGACTTTGAAGCATAGTTTCGTTTTTCTCTATATATTGATTCAATAGGATTTCCAGGGAGGAGGATTGCGGCGGTTGCAAGCTACTAGCTTGATTGCTTGTCTGACAGTTATTGTGCGGAAAGAATCCAGGTGACCATTCTTTCTGTGCCACAGATTGGAAATTCTACTGCTGATTCTTCCATGCAAAATTGGGGTGATTTCTCCACTCGGGGTTGTAGGTATTAGAAAATGGATGATTTTTTACAAAGTAAATAGACTGTGGATTCTATGGGCTTCCATTACGTGCCAATCACCGCAAGTCGCACACTTTACGGTGTTTTGACTAATTGCGTTTACTTGCCCATTTTGCACTGTTGGGCTGCTGATCGCAATTCCCTGGATTAAGTTCATCATTGTAGTCATTTGATTTTGTAGTGAAGCAATAGCACCATTACTTGCGTCGTTATCCTTGATTTTCAGTCTCTGATCACTCTCTCTCTAATCATCGTGGTTTTTGGAGATGCGATCCATGATGTTCTTAGCCTCATCATACATTTTGTCAAGCAGACTACCAGCGGCTGCCGCATTGGCAGCGGTCTACGAAGCGAGATTTAAACCATGATAAAAGAATTCCATCTGAAGGCAATCTGGCAATCCATTGTATGGATAGTCCTTGACCAATCTCTTAAACCTCGCCCAGGCATCCCTGAGCGATTTGTCCATGTCTTGTTCAAAATTAGTTATGAGTTTCCTTCGTCTAGCGTTCTCAGTAGGCAGAAAATATTTCTTTATAAATTTCTCTACGACCTGCTCCTATGAAGTGATCTCTCCCGGCTCGAGGGAATACACCCATTTTCTTATCTGATCACAGAGAGAAAATGGAAACAAAGTTAGTCGAACTTCTTCGGCAGAGATGTTCGGGAACACAAAAGTATTGCAGATTTCTATAAAGCTACGGAGGTGAGTGTGCGGGTCCTCGCCACGCTGTCCTCCGAATTGTCCTGCAGTTTGGATCATCTGTAGCATCATCGACTTCATTTTGAATCTGATTCCGCCGAGGGTAGGCCTCATGATTCCTGGAGAGAAATCGTAGAGGTTTGGCGATGCATAGTCCCTAATGGGCTTATTGCAATCGTTAGCCAGAAGGATTAGATTCGTCATGACGTTGTTTTCATTTGGTGCTCCGTTTCCAGGCTGCTCCGCCATCTCTTCTTTATCTGCCTTTTGTTGTTGGCGGTCTCTTAATCTCTATCTGAGCATTCTCTCAATCTCCAGGATATAATTCGCCAGAGATTGATAGTCTTCAAAGAAATCAGAAAAATTACCGTTAGAACACTATTTTGCCGAAGTCCCCCCACAATGACGCTAAAAACTTGATGCGTTATTTTATGAAGTAGAATTGTGGATGAAATGTGATGATGAAATTGCATTGAGAACTCAAGTTTTCTCAGTAGAATCCAAGTGTAAACTCCACTAAGTTCCTGGTAAGTCCATGGTCGAACTTAGGGACTTGGGAAAATAGGTTGCGGTGGTAATTTTTAGAAACTTTGTGGTAACCGGTAACTCAAATAGTTGTTTGGTTTTGTTGATTGTGGTAATGAAAAATAAACAAATGCGGCGGATTTGAGAAAAGGTTGATTGTGTGATAGACGCACTGAGTATGCGGATGAACGGGTTGAGAAGGTCTTTAGCTAGTGTTACTTGGGAATGCATCAGACTATGCGATCATGCTACAACCATGCACAGCAAGCCATTTTCCAATGCAAATGCGGTGCTCCTAAGTCTAGGACGCATGTGTTGAATGAAAACGTGTCCATAGAGCTTATTTCTAAGTCTCTACTCTTTTCTTATGCGATGATGCAAGATGCATAAAGGCAAGGTGACCGCACACAATCATATCCTATCTCTAGGATGCATGAGATGCGTTAATAGCAAACAATGTTTATTCCTAAGCTCCTATCTCTTGATTATGCGTTCTAATCTGACTCTCTCGAGCCCAGATTCTAACCTAACCTTCCCAAGCCTAGGTCTTGTCCTTAGACTACCCTCCCGAGTATCTCTAATGGACGAATGAAACATACATAATACAAGATGATCGCATAGAATGAATATCCCCAGTTAAGGTAGCTAAGTGCTTCTCAACCCATTCAACAGATTTAGCTACTCATGTGTAAATAACAGAGAGTGAATAGATATAGAGAAGTAAATTCCATTTTTATAAATGAGTCTGAATACAAAATAGCAATGGAAGTTAAAGGTAGAGAGCCTGGTAGCAATCCCTTGCTGACCGAGGCTTTTACAATGGCAATCTCTATTCGGTTTAAAAGATATTCCTGCTTCTGCAGGAGCTGGCCCTCTCTTTGATCTTGAAGCTTCCGGTGCTCTCTCAAGCTTACCGGAACGATCTATCAGTACAACTTCCTTCTCTTGTTTTCGCCTTAGAATAATGAAAATCTAAGAATAAGGCTAAACTATCTAAGGAAAAATTCTCTAACTCTCCGAACTGCTGAACCCCTTTTCGGAAGGATGCCTTCGATATTTATAGAGCTTCTGGGGTGAAAGGCGGCTTCTCTCTTATGATTGCACAGATGGGATGGCTTTAATTCCCTAACTGATGTACCGAATATTTGTCACCGAAAAGCTGAATGTACTTGTTACCGTTAGCGGCTGTCAGCTTAATTCGGATTCGACAGTCTCAGCTTTCTATCCCATCGTGATTAATTATGCCTTTCACCCAGATGCGCCCACCAAGTTGCACCCGCTTCATGCGGAAATTCTTCTTGAGCAGATGTTCGCGAACATAATTACCACAAAGCCTTGCGGTAATGCTGCGCTCGTCCGTTTATTTCTTATGATCGCTCTTTTTGCCTTGCGTCAACGCATATTCTGCATAAAAATAACAAAATCAACTGTTTCTATACGATGAACACATGCGACCGCAATGTTATGAATTTAATGCTTTTTGGACGCAATCTAACATATTTTATACATACAAGCCAGCATTATTTAAGAACTTAACACTATGATAACGTGCATTTCTGCCCGTTATCAAGGGTCTACATGCTTGTATTTAGAGCTAAGGATTTGATCCTTACAGAATACAACGTTATTGATCCCTTTACAAAGGCCCTCACGGCTAAAGTGTTAGAGGGTTACCTGGAAAGTCTAGGTCTGCAGGACATGCGACATCTTGTCTAGGGCCAGTGAGAGGTGATAGTGGGGTATTCCCTAGTTTATTTTATATTTTACATTTTTATATTGTATTGTACATTAGTCTCTTGAGTCATTAGGACAAGTGGGAGATTGTTGGGATTGGTGTCCTAATTCTTCCAGAGTCTTGTTGTTTTGTAAAGATACACATTGTTCAATGAATAAAATAAGTGTTATTTGTCACCGAAAAGCTGAATGTACTTGTTACCATTAGCGGCTGTCAGCTTAATTCGGATTCGACAGTCTCAGCTTTCTATCCCATCGTGATTAATTATGCCTTTCACCCAGATGCGCCCACCAAGTTGCACCCGCTTCATGCGGAAATTCTTCTTGAGCAGATGTTCGCGAACATAATTACCACAAAGCCTTGCGGTAATGCTGCGCTCGTCCGTTTATTTCTTATGATCGCTCTTTTTGCCTTGCATCAACGCATATTTTGCATAAAAATAACAAAATCAACTGTTTCTATACGATGAACGCATGCGACCGCAATGTTATGAATTTAATGCTTTTTGGACGCAATCTAACATATTTTATACATACAAGCCAGCATTATTTAAGAACTTAACACTATGATAACGTGCATTTCTGCCCGTTATCAAGGGTCTACATGCTTGTATTTAGAGCTAAGGATTTGATCCTTACAGAATACAACGTTATTGATCCCTTTACAAAGGCCCTCACGGCTAAAGTGTTAGAGGGTTACCTGGAAAGTCTAGGTCTGCAGGACATGCGACATCTTGTCTAGGGCCAGTGAGAGGTGATAGTGGGGTATTCCCTAGTTTATTTTATATTTTACATTTTTATATTGTATTGTACATTAGTCTCCTGAGTCATTAGGACAAGTGGGAGATTGTTGGGATTGGTGTCCTAATTCTTCCAGAGTCTTGTTGTTTTGTAAAGATACGCATTGTTCAATGAATAAAATAAGTGTTATTTAATTCTGGCATTTACTTATATCCAATAAACAAAGCTCTTTGGTTATCTTATGTGAACTTAAGCATGTATATGTGATATATAAGTGGATCATGCCTTAAGTGATAACCTAAATCGGATTGTAGCATAAGGATTATGGTGGGATACCTAATCCTAGTGACACTATGGATACGACACGCTTTGTAAAGGTTTGCAAGTGTTGTAAACTACTACAGATGATAGATCCTGACCATTCGTGTAGAGACGTGGAGCGGGGGGTGTCCTATACCTTTGTATAAGACCTGGACCACGAGATGACTAGACTTTGTATATAACGCCGTTGATATTAGAGACTTGCATCTCACCTAAATGACCATAGGTGACACGACCTCAATCTTGAATGTTTTGTGAACTCCTACCTTTGAGGGCGGTCCTTTGATTAGTATGGATGAGAGTGGCCAGATTGGCAACTCAACATGCCTACCTTTTTGGGGACTTGTCTGATTTGGGAACTGGGAACTCAATCCACAAGATGGAATTCACTCCTTTCCCGACGTAGGGATAAATAGAGAGATTCTCCCTGAAGGGCTGATTTCGGGGCTTGAACATAGTGGCCACAACTTTTCTTTGGAAGAGAAGACTCAGTCATAGTAGGACTATAACTTATGTTCATTAGAGGGATTAGTGGTACTTAAGGAGACATATGTAACTACAGGTGCATAAACGGTTATTGGCCCAGCTGTACTTATGAGCGATCTGTGAAGGGTTGTCGCATTACTGATTGGTTAAGATGGACACATAATATATCTAGCGAGGAGAGTTCAGTTGTCGGTCTCTAGTGGAGTGCCTGGCAATTAACGATGGTGAATCCTGTGACTAAAGAGTTTAGTCAGTTATTCACGTACCGTTGGAGCTTCGGATCAACAGGTCCGTGAGGTCCCCTTGGTAGCTTAGATTATGTTGAGGATCAGTTCTTGGTGTTGATTTGAAATGTTCAAATGAGTTATTTTGATTATATATGATATAATGGGTATGATGTATAAGATACATCTAGTGGAGGATTAATGTAAATGAGATTTACATTAAGTACCATGGAATAGAAAAAGAACTTTGATATGTTTCATTTATATTAAAACTATAGGTTATAAATATAGTATGATAAGTTGGTTATCATTTATATTTATAATAATATTAATTATTATATAATTAATTCTTTTTCTTTTAAATAACTAAAGTAGTGGGTGGTTATTGGATCATGGTAACCGTGAGTTTAAAAGGAAAGTGGTTTTCTTTTTTGAAAAGAAGTTTTCCAAAAGTTTGAAATGGATTTTGAGTTTTCTCTTCGCGAAAAGAAACTCATGTAAGTCGTCAAGTAAATATAGATTTACTAAACGACATCTGGGTGAGCTAAACGATCATGCAGGTGCAAGCTAAAAGATCGTGCAATGTTTACTAAACGATCGCATCGCTTTGCTAGACGATCGCTGGCCCAAGGTAAACAATCATGTAGTATCTGTAGGCGACTGACGGAGCTAAACAATAGAGCTAAATGATCGCATAGCTTTTGCTAGACGATCACATAACTTTATCTAAATGTTTGAGCATCGACCTATACGATAGGTCTCAGCCATCTCCCACTTGCCCAGTCATGTACGTGATCATTGTTTTCTCCGCTCGTCTGCCTCATATCAAGTCCAAACACAACCCACCCTCTGGATTCTCACACCGAGAATACCAAGGTTGCCTTGTTGGTGGTATCAGACTCAACTCGACACCATTGAGGTTTTCTGGAGGCCGTTCGTGGTGTTGTGGAGGCCGTTCGTGTTGCAGATTTTTTCGTGATCGAGGATATCATTGAGGATGAGCGCGAAGTGTTAGTGTTGTGTTCGTGTGGTGTTGCAGTCATGTAGATCAGGCGTTCGAGGTTGCTATTGTTCGAGTGTTCGTGCGCATCAAAGCATGGAGATGCATCCTCCTATGTGTGTAGAGTTTTGCTCTCTGTTCCTTTGTATTTTACATGCTGTAATTTCTGTATGAATTACATAACTGTTTGTTTGGAAGAGACTATAAATATATGTTCATTCATGATTGTAATTTGGAATAGTCTTGTTCTACTACTCATGGAAATCTCGATTCCGATTTCCTTCAGTCCAAGCATCGACCAAGCTTGCTTAAAGGAACTGTCTTCGTCAGCATATCAGCAGCATGTATCTTTACTACCTCAACTTCTCACCTTCGTTTGTGTAATGTCGAAATCGTTTAGTAATCCCTTTAGCCATAAACCTTCTTTCACAGCCTTGGATAGTGCTATAAACTCAGCTTCTGTTGTGGAAAGGACCACAATAGACTGCAAACTTGTCTTCCATCTTATCAGATTGTTTCCCCATAAGAAAACATAGCTTGATATTGAGCACTTTCTATCCAAATTCCCTGCATAATCAACATCAACATAACCATACATTTCATCATTGGAAGGCTCATTCTGTCTATATAAGATCCTTGCTTCCTTTGATGAACAGAGTGTTGGGGTTGATGCCCTAAACTCTCGTTGGGTCTTGTAGTTTGTAAACAAAGTTTTGAACAAACGTTTGTGATGTAATAATATATGATATTTTCTTCACTTTTGTCTATGGAATATTGGATATTTTAATTTCTTTACCACAAACCAATAAACTAAGATCCCTGGTTGTCATTGTAACTTAAACATGTATGTGGAGACATACAGGTGGATCGTGTCTTAAGTGATAACCAAAATGGTCTATAGTATATGGATATAAAAGGGAAACCTTATCCTGGTAACACTTCGGATGTGGCCCGCTTTGTAGAATAGTTACAAGTGTTTTGACTTGCTACATATGGTCTGATCTTGATCATTCATATAGAGACATGCGAGCGAGGATGTCTTATACAAAGGAGTTTGTATAAGACCGGACCACGAAGTGTTATAGTCACGTTATATAATGCCGTTCATGACAGAGACTTCACTTCACTTGGATGACCATAGGTAAATGACCTCAATCCTGAGTGAGTTGGGAACTTCTGCCTTTGAGGGTGGCCATTTGATTTGCATGGATGGAGTGGCCAGATCGCCGAGTTAAACCTACCACTTTCAAGATTCGTCTGATTCGGGAGCTGGGAACTCAGCTACATAAGATGGAACTCATTCCTTCCCTGAAGTAGGGGTAAGTAGATAAATTGTTCCCTTAAGGGTTGATTTCGAGGCTTGAACAATGTGCGACACACACCTTCTTATGGCCTGAGAGGTGTCCATACATAGTAGGACTATGTTGTATTGTTCATTAGAGGGATCAATGGTACTTAAGAAGTTAGATGTAATTAGAGGGGCAAAACGGTAAATTGGCCCAGTTGTAATTACGGGAATCTATGAAGGGTTATTGTACTATTGATTGGTTATATCCAATGAACATAGAAATATATCTGTGGTGAGAAGAGTGCAGCTGTCAATCTTTAGTGGAATGTCTGGTAGTTAATGGATGGTGGATCTTGTGGCTAAAGAGTTTAGTTAGCTATTCATGTACTGTTGAAGCTTTAAGCCATAGGTTCATAAGGTCCCCTTTGTAACTAAATGGATTCATTTTGCAAAAGGATCAGAGATTCGCTCACAGAATTGTGTATACTATCTATCACATACACACGTGCGGTTTACTAAACGATCGCATAGAATTTACTAAACGATTGTCTAGCTCTTTCTAAACGATCGCGCGCCTGAACGTTTTACTAAACAATCGTCTGTACGATCTTACCCCTTTTACTATACGATCGTGTACCTCTACCTAAACGATCAAGTATCGTCTATACGATAGACACCTGATATCTCCCACTTGCTTGGTCGTGTAAATGATCGTCTCTTCCTCCTTCCCTCTACTAAATTCAATAGAGCCCACACCTCCTGGATTCTCATACCGAGAATACCAAGGGTTCCAAGTGGTGGTGTTTTCCCTGATGCCTTGTTCGTGAGGAGTCTATTCGTGGGTAGACGACGTAGCGATTGGGTAGGCGATAACTTGGAAAATCTCAGTGAGAGCGAGAGGTGCAGTCCGTTTGACGAGAGCGAGATTTCTGTGAAGAATGGTTCTTCAACTGGTATGTATCTTGTTCTCTTTGTTGTTTATAGTTCAAAGCATGCCCTAATTTATTGTTAAATGCATAACAAGTCTATTTAATTGTGAATGCAGTAATTCTGTCACAATGAGTTTGAAACGATCTTGCTTCTGCTTAAAGGTACTCATTGATAAGAGTTCCTTCACAAAGATACCTCGGTATCCATTTGATTGCTTTCCGATGTTGTTTACCAGGATTTTCCATGTAGCTATTGATCAAACTTGTAGCACAGGACAGATCTGGTCTGGTTGAAGTCATTAGGTACATCAAAGATCCCATTACTTGAGAATAGGGAACAACTTTCATATGGTTTATGTGATCTTCATCTGAACTTTTTGAACTGTTTGCAGCTGAAAGCTTAAAATGAGGACCAAGTGGAGTGCCAACTGGCTTAGCACCATCCATCTTGAACCTCTGCCATATTTTTTCACAATATTCTGATTGACTCACATGCAATCTATCATGTCTTCTATCTCTTTCAATTTTAATGCCTAGAATCCTTCTAGATTCCCCTAGGTCTTTCATATCAAACTCTTTCTTTACGAGCATCTTGATATGCCCCAACTCTTCTTTGGAACTTCTAGCCAACAACATATCATCTACATAAAAGAGTAGGTAAACTGGTTCTTTGAAGATTTAGAGTTTGTATACACACACCAATCATAGGAACTTCTCTCCAATCCCATTTTAAAGATCACTTCATCAAATCTTTCATACCAACACCTTGGTGACTGCTTGAGCCCATAGATAGACTTGTTTAGTAGACACACTAAGTCTTATTCTCCTTTCTTCACATACCCTTGAGGTTGCTTCATATAAATAGTCTCCTTTAACAATCCATGTAGGACAGTTATATTTACATCTAATTGGTCTAACTCTAAGTCCTTTTGAACAACTAAGGAAAGGAGTAGCTTAATGGATGTGTGTTTCACCACTAGAGAAAAGACCTCAGTTTGAACAACTACGCCATTTTCTCTGCAAAAAAAGTTGAACTCCTCTCCCTAAAACTCCAAATCATTGTTCGTTCTCAAGTCTTTAATATGTTTAGAGGTTTCCTTTTCAATCAAGGTATTCCATTCTTTGAATCTACTAAACACTTTATGTTTGGTTTTTAGAAAGTAAACCCAACTCTTATTTAAGTAATCATCAACAAGGGAAAGAAAGTACCTTGCTCCACTTAGAGAAGAAGAGTGAGCTTACCCCCATAAGTCTAAATGCACATATTCAAGTATCTCTTTGGAAGCATGTTGTCTTTTAAGGAAGCCTTGCCTTATTGCTTTGCCAAGGATGCAATGCTCACAAAACTTCAAGCTATCTCTAACATCTTTAAGAAGAATCCCTTATTTTAAGAGAACTTACAGCCCTCTCACACTGATATGGGATAAGCCTTTTGTGCCATTTGCACATCTTTAATGACATACAAGCCATTAACTTTGGTTGCCACCAACACTACTTTTAAGTCTTTAATTATTTAAAAAGTGCCTCCAACTCCTCTGTATTCATAACCAATGGAGTCAAACATCCCTAATGATAGGAGATTTCTCTTCAATGTAGGAACATACCTCACATTCCTAATCAACTTCACCGAACCTTCTTGCATCTTCAAGGATATAGACCCAATTCCAACAGCTCTGCAGGCATTGTTATTATCAGCCTTCCATCCCACTTCTTGTAGGTACAAAACCATCCTTTAGATGGTGTCATATGGACTGAACAACCAGAATCTATCACGCAGTCTTTAGTCTCCATAGAATTCTACTCTCCACACTCTTTAGTTGTAGCCAAGGCATCTGAATACACAAGGGAAATTCCCCCATAGCAGCCTCAGTCTATTTTCCTCCCTTGTTCTATTGGTTCAGCTTTCTGGCATAACAGCCTTTCTTTATGTGTCCAAGCTTGTGGCAAAAATGACACTTGATCTTAGACTTGTCGCCATCATTCTGCTTTCTCTTCCCATTGTTATTTGTTTTTCCCTTTGAAAACAAGTCTTATCCTCCTTGCTGATCTTTCTTGCTCATTCGTAACTCTAGTTCTCTGACTCTTTATTGCTAAAATGATTGCTTCTATAGTGATTCTTTCTCTATCATACTTCATGGTTGTCTTGACATCTTTAAATGATTCTGGTAGAGAGTTAAGTAAGATGAAAGCTTTGTTTTCTTCCCCAATATTGTCTCATATTGATCTGAATTCTGATGACAGACTTTTGAATTCATTCAAATTATCATCTTGTATGTGAAAAATGTTTCCTTCAAGAAAGCTTGACTAGGCAAGTCTTTGTTGAGATAAATCTCGTTAGTTTTTTCCAGAGGTCATAATAGTAGGCTGGTCAATAATCTGCCTTAAAACACTATCTGTAACATTCAAGACATTAGTTCCATAAGCATTTACCTCTATTGTCTCTTTCTCTGCATCGGTGAATGTTTCAGGGTATTTTACAGGGTCCGTGATGGCCAGAAGTGCCTTCTGCTGACCCAAAACTTCCTTAATCTTTTCTTTCAATAACTCAAAGTCTGTCTTACCATCAAAATTTTCGATTTCATACGTGGTTGTAGCCATTCTTGAACTTTAAAATTGACTTATTTGATTCGAAGTATGCAAGAATTCAAATCTTGGATTTGTTTTGAACTGTTCACTGAGCTCTGATACCACTTGTTGCCTCAAATAACTATGATCGACTTGTTTGCAAGTCAAAACTACTCAGCTTTAACTGTCAAGTACACTTCAAGATTCAAGGAAGACTGTATGCTTAAGGCTTCAGGACTCTTCAATCGTTTACTTGAAGACAGCTCAATTGTGTAGACTTAGTTCCAAAGAACTAGACAATAGTTCAATTATGTAAACAATAGTACGAAGCATTAGACGATTGTGTAGACGATAGTTGCAAATTGGGAGGATCTCTTTTATTACTTTTTCTTAAAACCTTTTACAGAATAAATGCCTTGCTCTCTCTCGTTCTATTCTTTCATTCGTTTTCTTTTTATACAGACGCTCATAATCAACGAAGAAGCTCTAGTGGTTACAACAACATAACAAAAAGAAGATGACAATGTTTAACTGCTTGCAACCTCATTTCTTGTCTTCGGTTCTTCCTGTAACAATAACAAATGTATCATTGATGTTCTTCTTGTACAATAAATGAAAACACTTTGGTAATAGAAGGAATCAGAAAAATTGGAAAATCTTTATTTTAATTTTTAATTCTGAGCAATTATCAAATGTTGAAATGTTTATGTGCAATCAATGAACTGTTTTGTATTAATTTAAATACTCTTATTACTCTAAACTTTTTATTCTATGAATTTATTTGATAATGCACTTTTCGTTTCTTTACTGTTTCTTGTTTATGCTTGATTCTATTTTTTTTTAAAAAAAGATAGAAATACATATGTTTGATAATTATTTCTATTTCTTGTTACTTGAAAAATGAACTTCTTTTGATTCGGAATTTCGGATGTTTAAATTCTCACTGCACATTTTACAAGAAAGAAATACCATACAAAGCATCCATTGCAAGAAAAAGGGGTAAGGAATCTTCTTTCTTTTGACATTAATCTTTCTATTTAAAGAAAAAACGAAAAATTAAATATGGTAACCTTAAATGAGATTATTGATGTAAAATTGATTATGCTTTTGACATTACACTATATTTTAAGTTATTAGAACAAGATCTGTAAATAAAATCCTATTGAATCAACAAAATTTTAGCTCCCATATTTAAGTTGGGGTAAATTTCTCACATGGAATCAGTCCTGGAAAAAAAAATTATGAAAGCATATGAGAATTTAAAAGATAGACACAAGGTTGGTTTTTTTTTTTTTTTTTTAACTTAAAAAAAAAAAATTCTTCTACTGTAGAAAAAGAAAAAAAAAGGCATAAAGTACTAGGAATAGAATAAATGTGTAGACCATAGTGCAATATTTATTATTCCGTCAAGCTTAATATTTTTAGTCAGATGATCTATAATGCATAAAAATAAATATTCAACTGCTTTCATTTAGCCAACTCTTATTTTCTACCAAAGAAGCGGGGCTATTAGGGATTTCTTTCCTCTAGATATTCTCAAAATATTTACATGCATCAATGACCCAACTATAAGAAGATCAACCTGATGAACAATGAAATATTTAAATGTACATATACATTGCTGCTAGAAAATTATTTTAAATTATTGATTAATCGTGTATTCGACATACCGTTTCGGGAACAAAAGTGTTTTAAAATGAAGTATTTAATTGTGTAGGAAAATTTAATGTTTTCATAATAGTTAAGTTTTACTTAAATACTTCTTACCATGGTTTAAAATAAAAACACGCTTGCGTTAGGTTAATTTTTCTAAAAAATATTTTCACGTATAAGTGTTTTTGATTTGCTATATACTCAATGTATTTTTGGTTTGCTATATACTCAGTGTATTTTTATTAATCACTATAAACTAATAATTTCAAATTGTATAAATATTTTCACTAGTCTCACTAATCGACATTTTTGTTTTTATTTTTTTAGCATATTAACAACTCCTAAGACCGAGAAACTAACTTGTGTTTGATCCAATTTTATGATAGAATATGCTATGAAAATGTTCTTTGCAACCAAAGACGAAGCACCTATTACATTAACCTAAGTATAGATCTATGAAACAAGTAAATCTTGGAGTATTTCGCAAGAATGTTTAACGGTAATATCAAATCAGTGAGAAAAATCTTTTTTCAGTCTCCTTTTGTAGTGAATATTTCTCTATTTATTTTGTAGACTCTTAGCATGTTCATATCTCTTTTCTAAAGTATTCAAGCTTTATCTTAATCTCCTTAGTTACTTAAGGTTTCCTTCCCATTATTACAGTAGAGAGGAAAGCACATTAAACGGTAAGGATCATTTTCACTAGCTATTAATTTCCTTTAGGGGTTTTGCTACTTAGTTTTTTTAGTGCTATTTAGATCTTAAAATGTTGATTTTAGACATGAAAATTTGTAACAAAAATAGTTCAAAACATTCCTAAAAGTAGTCTAAAATTGTGTTTTATTAGCTTACGCAATCTTTCTAGTTTTAGTTTCATTGATATAAAAATTAAAATGTGTTGGCTAAGAAACTCTGAAATCATGACTAGTAGCTTAAATTTAACTCAGAAGTATATTTAAGGCATTAAAATTAAGTTTTATGATTTATTTTGTATAGGGCTTAAATTCAGTGAAAAATACTATTATTTGGGTTTTAAATTTCTTACATTAATCTTAAAATTTTTAAACTTTTTTTATGTATTTTTTTAGGTATAGATTAGAGCCTAATATGATAATTAAAAAGATTAACTTATGTGATTTATAAATTAATTTTATTATTAATGGTAACTATGATAATTGATAAGTAATTTAGGTTAGCTAGATAAATTACTGTACTTAGCTAGCTAATGAGCTTCTTTTAGGAAAAGTAAATTTAATTTGTTCTAACTTAATTTAAATCATGCTAGATGTTAAATAGAAATCTTTAAAGGATTTAGATTTCAAGTGTAAGGTAAGTGGATTCTATCATAAATTACTAAATCGAGTGATTTTATGTTATTGTCTTGTTTAAGTATAAGTTAATTGTAAGTTGCTTGCCACCATAAGGTTCTAATTGAATGTTTTATAATACATTTATGAATATTTTGTTGGGTTATTGTTGTGATTGACTTTTATGAATGATTATCCATTGAGTTGTTTTCTTTAATTGTGATGCATTGAATCTTTGAATTTGATTATACATTATGAGTTATTTATTTAACTTTTTTTTTTAATGATATTTGATTGGTATTTTGCAAAGCATGTTACATTGAGTAATTTTCTATGATTCAATGTCTCTTAGAATTTAGGTTAGTATGTTGATTAGTAAAATATGTTTAGGATAATCGTGACAAAATTGTGCGGTACTTTATGCATTGAAGTCTAGTTAGTAGTCTTATGTGTCACGGAATTCGAAAAGAATATAATATGCATGAAATACCTAAATTAAGAAGTTATATTATGCAACTAGATGTATGATAGTTTCTACTAAGGGTTGGGTCATAGGAAACAAAACTAGTTGATGTTAATGTTATTTATAAGGGACAATTACCTTGTAAATATTACATGCGGAATGGAAGGTTATGATATGAGGTATTTCTACATAACATAACACCAAATAAAGGATATAAATATGTATGTAAGCTTAATGTAAGTGTAACTATGTTTATTTAGGTGTCTCATGGGGAATTTGTTAAAATAGGTTATGCATGCATGTTGTGTGTGATTGAACATGAAAGTTTCATATGATGGGAAACCACTTACAAAATAGTTGTCTATTTGCTCTAGTGGTTTTACCTTGTAATGCAAATGAGTTAGTTCTAGATGGACGCTTTTGAAGTCAATATGACTAAGGTATTTAGTTTAATTAGGGGGTAGGCTTTAATTATAATTAGGGTGCTTGCTTGGTTTAGTCCAATGAGTTGGTTGCCTGTAGCGCCAATGAGTTCGGTTAGGCCGAGCAAGTTATTGTGCACACGTAAATCAAATGTATGTTCAATCAAGAGAAAGGTCGATGATAAAAAATTGTATAGGAATCCCTCTTGCTCTTAGAATTAGAATTTCCAATCCCAAGTTACATTTACCCACTTTATCTTTTATTTTCATGCACGTTATCTCTATATCACTTCAAACCCCCATTTATCATTATAATTAGAGAATTGACTAAACGAAACCATATCTTACGCTTCCCTGCAGATGGACTTGCCACCAATGCTACATTTTAGTGGTAGCAGTAGTACAGTTCGATAATTACAAGTTTCATTTGATTGGCGTTGAGAGGTTTACGACACTCTTTCTTTAGACATATCATTTACCAGTTATTGTTTTTGTGTACATTTCTTCAAGAAACACTTGAGTTCCTATTGATCATATTCTAAAATTTAAAAAAAAAATGTTTTCCAACATAGTCTACTTTTTTCTTTTAAATTTTCAAAACTTGACTTAGTTTTTAAAAATACTAGTAAAAAGGGGATGAAATATTGAGAACTTAAGGGTATAAATAGTATTTATAAATTTAATTTTAGAAACCCAAATGACTATCACATGGGACATAAGATAATGAGAACATGAAACTTTGATGCTTAATTATATATCACTAACCTATATCTTACAAAAGGTATTGGTTGACTAAAATAGTAGAATAATAATCTCTTCTCTATACAAATGAATTCTATCCCCTAATCAATTGTGAAGCTCTATTAGCCCTTGTTTTAATTGAGGTGGTCAACATATGTGATTCCACTATATCAAATGTTCTTGAAATTAAATTCTACTTTATCAATATCTATAGTTGAACAACAATTATAAATACCAGACTTGTCAATATTCAAGGGTAAATCATCCATAGAAAATTTTTCAATTAAAAATATTGTATAATAATGAGTGTTGAACCAAAAATTCTTCCTCTTCCAATTCCCTGGTGGGTACCTATTGAGCATATTGATGATCCGCATGTGCAACAAATAGGAAGGTTGGCGGTGGAACACCATAACAAGGAAACAGGAGACAATTTGAAGTTTGTGCGTGTAGTGAATGGTTTGATTGGAAAAGTCCTTTGACCTAGTCCTAAGGGAGAAATATTATATCACCTTGTGGTGGAGGCTGAAACCACTGATGGAATTAATTGGACATATGTAGCCAAGGTGTCAAAGTTTATCGGATGCTGCCTAATACCGTATGAGTTCAAATATTTTGAACCTATTCTCCCCTACAACTACAAGCCCTAATATTGGCCTCATCTCTCTACTTAGCTTAAACAAGTTGTACCGTTAAAGTCTTTAAGTATGAATAATGTTGGCACGGTATGAATAAAAATAGCAAATACTTATCCATTAAAGTCTTTGTGCATTCATGCATGAGAGTGCCTTTTCTTTTTCCATATTCTATTATAAGACAGCAACGTATAGAAAAGTACTATTATCACAAAGTACATGAAGATACTAACTCGTTAACTCGAAATATCTTATATTAACACTATATCAGTCATTCATTTTTGTACTATATATATACTAGTAGCAATACTAGTTATATTCAATATATATATATATATATCAAATATTAAACATAATTTGTTATATGAAAAGTCAAACGTCTATAAGAATTAAATTAATATTTAATGATTCATGTCTTAATTCTTTAAACTTTCACGTTAATAAATAGCAAGGGAGAAAGGTATTATTCCGTAGGGTTAGATTAATTTAAAAAAAGAAGGGTTAGGGTTCGCCGCCGCCGAAGCTCTAGGGTTGCCATTTCGCGACTTACGCCGGGTGAATTGGGAAACGTTCAGCGGGTTTATGATCGAAGCTGACGTTCTTGATGTTCTACTGAGGTACTCTACTGGTACGTTTGAAGCGGATTGGTGGGCAAGGTGGTACCATCAACTAAAGAAGCTGCGATTTCTACTGGATAATATTGAAGTTCTACTGGTTTAGGTGAATCTCTACGTTGAGGTTTCTACTGAAGATTACGTTGAGATCCATGTTTTCGTGGCTATTCAGGGGGTTTCGCGTCTGTTCGATTTTGGGTGGATTCGAAACTGCGATCGATGGGTTTCAATGGTTCCTGGTTTCTATGTGGTGTCGCCGTCGATTGATTGAACGGGTTTCGTTCGCGGCTTGTTTTCTATTGGTTGGCAGACATCTTATTGAGGTGTTGGTTTAACATGGTGAGAGTAGGTGATGATGGTGCACAAGCGGTCGCCTCTAAGACCGAAGGAGAAGAATGGAGGGCGAGTTATTCGTCAACCCTTTTGTCTGCTTAGATCGGAGATCGATTTGAGATTGGGTGCTCATTCTTCAGAGGTGAAGGATTTTGGGTTGTCTGACGATCGCTTTGAAGAAGATGAAGGGTTTGGTATAGGGAGTGTAGGTTTGAAGAAAGAAATTCGGGTTGTGAGGGTTGAACCGGGTGGGCTGGGTATTGGGTTAGTCGATGGACAAGAAGAGAAAGGGGTGTCTAGGAGCCTTGAGGATGTTGGGGGCCTGGATGAGAATCGGGTTGAGGGATGTTGAGATGGGCCTTGAGGAGCTAGGTTGAGTGGGCTTGTTGGGAGTGGGCTGAGGTTAAGTGAAGGGAGTGAAATGCTGCAGGGGTAGTTGAGGAAAGGGTCGATAGGCGTGGGAGCTTTGGTGGGTGGGACGCGTGGAGCGGGGCCAAAGTTGGGAGGCTCGGAGGGGTAGAAGTCAGTTAGCGCGGAGGTTTCACAGGCTGGAATTTGTGAAAGTGAGGGTCGATTGGTGGACATTAATTTTCTTCATGAGCGGGAGGAGCTGGTGCCTAAAACCGGTTTAGCTAGAGGGCTGGTCCAAAGGTGGTTCGGTCTGAGGAGGGGTTTGGTTCTGGTGATTCTGGATCCAGCGTGAAAGAGAAGTCATGGGCAGCCTTTTTTGGGTCTAAGTTGAGGGGTAATTTGGAGTTCATTCCCTCATTGGTTGAAAATGATAAAGTTATTGTTGAACATTGTAAGGAGATTATTGATGAGGATATATGTGTGTAGGAGAAATCTCTGGTTGGTCAGTTTATGGATGCCAAACTCCCGTATTCTGTTATTTTTCGTCTTATTCAGAGAATTTGGGGATGTGTAGAGATACCGACTATTACCTTATTGGATAACGGTTTGATTATCTTTAATTTTCTAAAGGTAGAGTCACGAGATTGAGTGATGGAGAATGGTCTGTAACACTTGGTTGGCAAGCCCATCTTATTACGACAGTGGTCTCCAGGTATTGTTCCTGAAACTTTTGTTATTGATTATGTTCCTATCTAGATTAAACTGGAGCGTGTTCCCCTGGAGTTGTGGACGGATAGGGGTTTAGCAGTGTTAGCTAGTGGTGTGGGTAAACCTGTCTCTTTTGATGTTGCAACAAGAGAGCGGCGACGATTATCATATGTGAGGGTTTGTGTTCAGGTGGATGGTGATTCGTTAATGCCTCCTTCAGTCACTATTAGAATGCTGGGTCAGGAGTTTATTATTCCAGTGGTATATGAGTGGAAACTTCGTAGGTGTTCTTGCTGTGGTTCCTTTGGGCATACTGGGGTGGTGTGTGACAAACAGGGTGTGGAAAAGGGTCAAGAGTTGTGTATTGTGGCAATCAATGAGGGTGTTTGGAGGAGAATGAGGGAAATGAGAGTGTGTGGAAGGAGCAGGTCTTGGGTATGAGTGCGAGGGGAGCTAGCCTAGATGAGATTAAGGGCGCAGAGAGGGTTAAGGATTTTACCTTGGTTAGTCGACGTAGGCGTGATAGAGGAGGTGTAGGGCTTAGGGGTGGTAGTGGGTCACCGACTACGCGCCCTTGAAGAGTAGAGTAGTTTATGGGTCCCTTGGAATTACGGGGTTTGTAAAGCATGTTGATGATCGTAATCAGTTTGATGTTTTATGTGATAAGGGGGAGGACTCATTGGCATTGGCATTAGTACAGGCAGATCCTGATCCGTTGTTTGTTATGGATGGGATGTTCAGAAGTTTGGGCAAAGGCCTAGTGGGAAGTGATAGGTGTGACATCCTGCAAGATTCATGATTTGGTGTTCTTGGAATGTTAGGGGGTTGAATGACCCTATCAAGTGTAGGGTGGTGGCAGAATTTCTGGCTTCCTTCTCTATTACTTTCTATTGTTTACTTGAGACGAGGGTTCGTTGTGAGAATTTTGGTATGGTGATGAGTAGGTTTGGTGATGCCTGGAGTTGTGTGTGTAGCTATAGTGTGCAGGGAGCTGGGAGGATTTTGGTGATGTGGCGGAAGAGTGTCTATGATTTTTCCATTAATGTCAGTGGGGATCAATTCATTTCTGGAACCTTAGTGGATATTGCATCCAGTGCTAGGGTACATATTGATGCTGTATATGCCTCTAATCACGTTAGCGAGAGGAGAACTTTGTGGTCTCAGTTGATTGATGTATGTGCCTCGTGGCAGTTGCCTGGAGTTTTTTTAAGGGATTTTAATGCTATTCGTAATAGTTTGGAGTATTTTGGTGGTTGCCCTAGCTTGAGGGAGATGGAGGAGTTTGATGAGGTGTTATTGGAGGTAGATCTGGTCGAGTTGGGTGTGACAAGTAACTGGTTTACCTGGACTAGTAAACTTCAGGGGAATGCTATCTTGTGCCGCTTGGATCGATGCTTGTCCAATGAGACGTGAAAGGTAGCTTTTCCATATTCGGAGGTTAGAGTTGGTCAGTGGGGGATTTCCGATCATAGCCCTCTTCTGGTTTCTACAGGGGAGACAAGAAGTAGGTCGACTTCTATGTTTTGTTATTTTTCTCATTGGGCAGATGCAGAGGGTTTTCTTGACACTATCAGGTCAGTGTGGAGAAGGTCTGAGGATGTGTCTCCTATAGTTAGTTTTGTGCGAAATTTAAAGGTAGTGAAACGGGTTTTTCGTGCATCGTTAGGAGGCACATCTCTGTGTTAGCTGATGAGGTACAGCCGGCTAGGTAGGTTATGAAGATTGCTCAGGCTGCAGTAGAAAGGAATCCTGATTCAGAGTTGGTGTGTGTGGAGGCGACTCAGGCCATTGAGGTGTTTTGGCCAGTGGCAAGATTTCATCGCTGTGTTCATTCTCGTCGTAGCTGCAGTGGTTTATTTACAGTTGTGACTGCTGGGGGGACTCACCAGATGGAGCATGATAGGGTGGCAGGGGTGGTGGTAGAATTATTTCGGGGTTGCTTAGGGGCCCAACATGTGAGATGTAGGGATTCTACTGCTCGAATTGAGGATATTGTGCAGTTCAGCTGACCAGAGGAGGGGGTAGAGCACTTGGTTGACCAGTGAGTCGGGAGGAGATTCGGAAAGATTTATTCTCGATGAAATCTGAGAAGGCTCCTGGACCTGATGGGTTTTCGGTGGATTATTACAGAGCTGCTTGGAATGTCGTTGGGGATGATTTCTGTGATGCTGTGCTGAATTTTTTGAGACATGTTACTTGCCTGGTGGAGTTAATTCTACTGCTATTACTCTCATCCCTAAGAGGCGAGGAGCTGAACGTATGGAGGAGTTTTGTCCTATTTCATGTTGCAATGTTGTGTATAAGTGTATCTCGAGGATCTTAGCTAAGAGATTGCGGTCGTGGTTGCCTGATTTCATCAGTGGTAATCAGTCTACGTTTGTTCCGGGTAGGTCGATTTTCGATAACATTTTATTGTGTCAGGAGCTCGTGGGGAGCTATAAGAAGAGTAGAGGGAAGTCGCGTTGTGTGCTAAAGGTTTTGAAGGCTTACGATTTGGTGAATTGGGATTTTCTATTTGGAGTGTTATTGGCAATAAGTACGCCCCTTCAGTTTGTTAGTTGGGTGAGGGCTTGTGTTACTTCGCCTAAGTTCTCTGTGATGATTAATGGTTCCCTTGAAGGGTTTTTTCTTGGTAGGAAGGAGTTGAGACAGGGGGACCCGTTGTCTCCTTTTTTGTTTGTGATGATGATGGAGGTTTTATCTAGGTTGTTGAATAAACCTTCTGTGTGGTTTAGGTTCCATGATCGGTGTGAGCGCGTGGGCCTAACTCATTTGGCTTTTGCAGATGAGTTGATGATTTTCTATGTGGATGAGAGAGATTCTTTGGAGTTTGTGAGGCAGGTATTGTCAAAGTTTGCAGAGCTGTCTGGGTTAGTTGCAAATATTGGAAAGAGTTCCATGTTTGTTGCAGGTGTGGAGTCTGGGAGGTGAAGGAACTAGCCGCATATATAGGTGTCTCTCTTGGTTCTTTGCCTGTTAGGTATCTGGGTTTACCTTTATTGGCGGGTCAGTTGAGGGCTGTGGATTGTGCACCTTTGATATAGAGGATTACAGCTCGTATTAAAAGCTAGGCAGCGAGGTCCCTTTTCTTTGTTGGGAGGTTGCAGCTTGTTAGATCTATTTTACAGTCCTTTCAGGTTTTTTGGTGTAGCATATTCGTGTTGCCTGCGTGTATAACTCATGAGTTGATCATCTGTTACATAGTTATTTATGGAAGGGTAGTGTGGTGAGCCGGGGTGGTGCACGGGTGGCGTGGGATGAGGTGTGCATGCTGTTGGGAGAGGGGGGAGGGGGTTGGGTGTGAAGCATGTGGCCTCTTGGAACCAGGCTGCTATTATGAAACTGCTTTGGCTTCTCTTAATTAAATCGGGGTCACTATGGGTGGCGTGGGTGGAGGAGTATGTTTTGTGTGGGCAGTCGTTGTAGGTTGTTCGAAGTGAGGTTGAGAGGTCTTGGTGCTTGAGGTCTATCTTGCAAAGTAGAGATAGATTCAAGCATCTGGCTCGTTTGATGATTGGCGATGGTCGGTCTTGTTTTGTTTTGTAGGATCCTTGGCTGTCGGAGGGTGCGATTTTGGATTCATACGGGTCTACGGTGGTTCATGATGCAAGGAGTAGTTTGGAAGCGCGGTTGTCGGAGTTCTTGGATGGTGAGGGAGGTTGGAGGTGGCCTACAGTGTTTTGGGAGCTGCTCGAGATCTAGGGTCTTATCTAGGCAGTGGGGTCTAGGGTGAGGGAAGAGGATTATTGGGTTTGGGTGTCGGATGCTAGTGGTCGGTTTTCTATCGCTAGTGCTTGGGAGAGTATTTGTCCTCGTCGTCCTACGGTGTCTGGGCTGGTATTTTGTGGGCCGGGGGTTGTATTCCACGTCACTCCTTCTGTGCATGGTTAGCAGTGAGGGATAGGTTGGGTACGCGGGATTGGTTGAGAAGTTGGGGTATGTTGTCGGGGGGGAGGGGTGTCTTCTATGTGGGGAAGTTATGGAATCGCGGGATCATTTATTTTTTAGTGTGGATTTGGGAGAGAGATGTGGTCTAGTATGTTGCGTCAGTTGGGTTCGACGCATCGAGTGCCTGGTTGGGATGTAGAGTTCAGTTGGCTGTGCCGTGTAACGTCAATAAGGGGGTACATAGTAAGTTGTTTTGTGTTTTCTGTTGTGCGTCCATATACTATATTTGGCAGGAGCGTAATCGTCGACTACATGGAGGTCGACCGAGGTCGGTGTTTGCTCTGGTTCACCTTATGGTCTCTGCTTTGCTGTAGCCACTAGTTGGTGGGGTTTCTCTGCCTTGCTTCCTGGTGGTTTGCGAGTTTGCGAATTTGCGTCTATGTGTTGGTTTTGTTCTAGTCTTATCCTATTGGTATTATTGTAGTTTTGTTGCCTTGTCTTTGCTTATGCTTTGTTGCTTTGATGCCTTGATCCCAGACTGTGAGATCCTCTTTGTTGTTGTATAATAATATCACATATTCTAAAAAAAAAAAAAACTTTCACGTTAATAAATTTTTTAGTTTAGTCTCATCTCTAACTACTATTGTGCATTTATCAAATAAAACATCACCTCTGCAATTAGTTGGAAACCAACTTATGGAAAATTGTTTAATTAAAATATTAATTTTGATACATGATATTTTAATTAAAAGTGGAAAATGTGTTTGTATTCTGTTAACAATCGTTCAAAGAATTATATTTCTTATTCTTGTATTGGTAGTCTATAAAGTTTTGTTGTCAACATTATATTATTCAATGTTGACATTTATTTATTTATTTTATCATTATTTTTAAATTTTTGGCGTGGAGTGGAACTGTAGCCTTAAATGAGGATATCAGTACTTTATCCATAGTTGAATTTTCCTTTAATTATTAGTTATTTGAATAGGGTTGCCAAATAAAAATCTCTTTGAATGGAATAATTATTTGACTCCCATATTTAAGGTGGGGTAACCTTTTCATATGAAATCAAACCAGGAAAAAATAAATTAGGAAAACAAATGAAGAAAGTATAGAGTTTAAAAGATGACACAAGTTTTATTTGAACCCTAACAAAATTACTTCCTTTATAGAAAGAAAAAAGAAAAAGAAAAAAAAAAACCAGAAATAAAAGTAAGAAAATTATTTTAAATTGAAAAACTATTAAAAATATTTTTAAATATAGTAAAATGTCACATTCTATCTGTGATAGACGCTAATAGACATTGATAAATATTTATTAGTGATAGATGATAGTAATTTATTGGTGTTTATTGGTGATTAATAGTGACGTTTTTCTAGTTTATCATTGATAAATAGTGACATTTTTTTATATTTGTAAATATTTTGGTTCATTTTTTTATATTTGAAAACAACTCTATAAAGTAATATGAACAAAATAAATGTGTAAACCATATTGCAATATTTATTTTTCCAATTGAGCTAATTCTTTTAGTTATATGATCTATTATACATTAAATAATATTAAGATGGTTTCATTTAGCGAGCACTTTTTTCTAACGGGATTCTAGTTTTCTTCACTAAGAAGGATTAGTTTTCCTAAGGATTGTATTTCCTCATTTTGCGAGTTCTTTTAGTCGTCATACGATCTATTATTCCTTTAGTCGACATTTTCATATGAAATCAGACCGAGGAAAAAATAAATTAGGAAAAAAAGTGAAGAAAATATAGAGTTTAAAAGATGACAATAGTTTTATTTGAAACCTAATAAAATTTACTGAAAAAGAAATAACAAGAAATAACAAGAAATAAAAGTAGGAAAGTTGTTTTAAATTAAAAAACTGCCAAAAATATTTTTAAATATGATAAGATGTCATCATCTATCAATGATAAATGCTAATAAACACTGATAGATATCTATCAATGATGGATGATAATAATTTATCAGTGTTTATCAATGATAAATAGTGACATTTTTCTATATTTGTAAATGTTTTAATCCATTTTATTGTATTTGAAAACAAACCTATAAAGTAATATGAGCAAAATAAATGCATCAACCATATTGCAATATTTATTTTTCCAGCCGAGCTAATTCTTTTAGTCATATATGATCTATAATACATTAAATAATATTAAGATGTTTTCATTCAGTGGGCACTTTTCTTCTACCTATTAGGGATTCTAGTTTTCTTCGCTAAGATGGATTATTTTTCCTCAGAGATATTCTCAAAATATTTACATGCATGATTGACTCAATTCTATAAAAAGATTAGCATGATGAACAGTGAGAAAGTGTTTCTAAGTGAAAATTTTAGGACCTATTTTGAATGACTTAAAGAAAAAAAATGTTTGTATCAAAAACTCATTTTCATTTAAACACTTTTAATAAAAAAAAAAACTCATTAAAATAAAGGTACGCATGTGGTTGACAACTTTTTTCAAAAGTGTTTGAAAGTATGTTCGGTTTATTATACACTAAATGTGTATTTACTAATTTCAAATTACTATAAAAGAATTGTCCGCTAACGTTGATGGCTGGAGATGGTGGCTAAATGCAGTCGTTGGAGATGGTGGTCAGAGATTGCCCGTAAATGTTGTCGGAGTGGTGACCGAAGGTGGCTAGTGGAGGTTGGAGGTTGACCGATGATGGTTGTAAGAGATGGTGGTCGAAGGCTGGCCGGCATGGTCGTCGGAGATGGTAGTTGGAGGTTGGTCGCTGAGGTCATCAGAGATGGTGGCCGAAGGTGGGCTAGCGGTGGTCGGCAATCAGGTAGTGGTCGGAGTTTCTAACACAAATTAGGGAGAAATTAGCCATAAAACATTCAAAACTCATTTTTCTAAAAGTTGGTTTCCAGTGTTTATACTAAATTAACTTATTTTATAAATATATTTTTTCAAAATTCATTTCAGGTGGTTTCCAAACACATGATTTTTTGTGACTACTGTTTACATTTAATCACTTGAAAAGATATTCTGAACACACCCTTATTGCTTAAAAAGGTTTCAGCGATTTTCAACCAACAAGTGCTATTAAAAAAACAGTTAACTTAAAGTATATCAATTAATTATGGGTGACATACATTTCTAGACAAGCATGAGACTGAGGATGTAACTCAATCGAAAAAGCTTCTAAAGATGTCACCAGAGTATTACCAAGTTATTGGTAAGTAGGCAAACTTAAAGCATCTGTAATAGGAATCTCTAGCAAAGGACGAGGCAACACAGATTTTGTAAAATATCACATGGAGTAAAACCATCATCAAAATCGCATATATAATGAAATGGAAAACGTTGCTTACAGAAATGTACATCCCTAGAAATGACAATCTTTCTATCAGCAATATCATAGAGACAATATCCTTTAACTCTAGGAGGATATCAAAGGAAAACATATGGCAATGTTTGGGATGAAACTTAGATCTATTTGTAGAAAGAGTAGAAACATAACATAAACAACAAAAAACAAGGAGATAACCATAATTCGCGCCAAAACCATACAACACGAAAAAGAGAACCTGATTAGAAAGCAACGTTATATGAGTCCGATTAATGAGAAAGGTGGAGCAAGAACATAATCACCCCAAAATCATAAACCAAAATCATAAAGGATCCCATGATTGGAAAAACAAAGCTATAGCAACATTAAAAAGGTGTTGATGCTTCCTCTCAACGATCGAATTTTGTTGAGGCATTTCAATACAAGGGTATTAATGGATAGTTCTCTTTTTAGAATAATAATAATAATAATAATAATAAATAAAATCTAAGCTCATGCATTATCTAATCTAAATACTTCAATAACCCTGGAAAATTGAGTTTGAACAAGCTGAAAAAATGAAGGAATGATAGAAAGTGCATCTGATTTGTTTCACATGAGATAAACCCAAGTGAATCATGAACCATCATCAACAAAGGTTAAAAAAATATCTATATCTAGCATAACTTGGTAGCTTAAATGGACCCATATATCACAAGGGACATGATAGAAGAAAAATTCAATGAAACATTATTATTTGATGTAAAGGTTAAACATCTCTGCTTACCAACTGAATAAATATCACAATTAAAAGGTGTTTAATTTCGTAAAGAAAAAAATATCTTTTAATAGATGTAAGCACTTAGAAGAAAAATGGTGGAAGCATTTATACCAATTGTCCACTAAAATCGTAGAGGAAAAAGCAGTAAGTGTAATCAAAGAACTTTCATCAACAGATAACAAATAGAGTCGATTCAGGCACTTAGCCTGCCAATCATGATCAAACTTGACTTGTCCTGTATGAAGCAATGATCACTAGTAAACTTAAGTGAAATTTTCTAATCTTGCGCAAACAACTAATGGAAATCAAATTATACTGAAATTGTGGAATAAAAAGCACATCATGAAGCATCAATTTTGGAAAAAGAGATAGATCCCTAATGAATTCGATTTCCACACGAAAATTATTAGAAAATGCTAGACAATCGTAGAGAAAGAAAGAAAGAACACAAGAATTTAAGTGGTTCAGCCAAAGGCCTACGTCCACTATGCAAATCGGGAGGGTCTCTTTTATTACTTTTTCATCAAACTTCTTACAGAATGAATGCCTTGCTCTCTCTCGTTCTATTCTTACATTCGTTTTCTTTTTATACAGATGCTCATGGTCAACGAAGAAGCTCTGGTGGTTACAACAACATAACAGAAGAAGATGACAACGTTCAACTGCTTGCAACTTCATTTCTTGTCTTCGGTTCTTTTTGTAACAATCTCCACCTTTGTAAACATTTAGAGTACCTTTCCTTTTAACCTTTTCCAGGTAACTCGAACCCGAGGAGGTCCAAGCATCAACCAAGCTTGCTTAAAGGAACTGTCTTCGTCAGCATATCAGCAACATTGTCTGAGGTATGTATCTTTACTACCTCAACTTCCCTTTTCTTAATCTCCTATTTGATAAATTTGTATTTGATGTCAATATGTTTGGTTCTATTGTGAAACTTTTGGTTTTTAGATAAGTAGATTGTGCTCTGGTTGTCACAATATATTCTCACCTTTGTTTGTGTAATGTCAAAATCGTTTAGAAATCCCTTCAGCCACAAACCTTCTTTCACAGCCTCAGACAGTTCTATAAACTCAGGTTCTGTTGTGGAAAGGGCCACAACGGACGGTAAACTAGTCTTCCATCTTATCAGATTGTTTCCCTATAGGAAAACATAGCCTGATAGTGAGTGCCTTCTATTCAAATCCCCTGTATAATCAACCTCAACATAACCATACATTTCATCATTGGAAGGCTCATTCTGTCTATATAAGATCCTTGTTTCCTTTGATGAACAGAGTGTTGGGGTTGATGCCCTAAACTCTCATTGGGTCCTGTAGTTTGTAAACACAGTTTTGAACAAACGTTTGTGGTGTAATAATATATGATATTTTCTTCACTTTTGTCTATGGAACATTGGATGTTTTAATTACTTTACCATAAACCAATAAACTAAGATCCCTGGTTGACATTGTAACTTAAGTATGCATGTGGAGACATACAGGTGGATCATGTCTTAAGTGATAACCAAAATAGTCTGTAGTATATGAATATAGAAGGGAAACTTTATCCTGGTAACGGTACGGATGTGGCCCACTTTGTAGAATAGTTACAAGTGTTGTAACTTGCTACATATCGTCTGATCTTGATCATTTAAGTGAAGACATGCGAGCGAGGATGTCCTATACAAAGGAGTTTGTATAAGACCAGACCAGAAAGTATTATAGTCTCGTTATATAACGCCGTTCACTAGGATGACCATAAGTAACATGACCTCAATCCTGAGTGAGTTGGGAACTCCTACATTTGAGGGCAGTCTTTCGTTTTGAATGGGTGAGAGTGACCAGATCGCCGACTCAAACCTACCACTTTAGGGATTCGTCTGATTTGGGAGCTGGAAACTCAGCTACAGAAGATGAAATTCACTCATTCTCAGAAGCATGGGTAAGTAGATAAATTGCTCCCTTAAGGGTTGATTCCGGGGCTTGAACGATGTACGCCACACACATTCTCATGGCCTGAGAGGTGTCCACACATAGTAGGACTATGTTGTATTGTTCATTAGAAGGATCAGTGGTACTTAAGAAGTTAAATGTAACTAGAGGGGCAAAATAGTAAATTTGCCCAGCTATACTTACGAGCATCTATGAAGGATTATCGTACTGTTGATTGGTTATATCCGATGGATACATAAATATATCTGTGGTGAGAAGAGTGCAATTGTCAGTCTTTAGTGGAATGCCTGACAGTTAACGGATGGTGGATCTCGTGGTAAAGAGTTTAATCAGTTATTCACACATCGTTGGAGCTTCTAGCCATAGGTTCATAAGGTCCCCTTGGTAGCTCAATGGATTCAAGTTGAGAATAAGTTTTTGGGTCAGTTTGAAGTATTCAAATTGACAAGAGGGAGTTTGATTATATATGATATAATTAAACGGGTCAATTATATATGATATAGTTGACATGATGTATGAGATACATTAATTGGAGGAAAATGATATAAATATGATTTATATCTAGTGGAGGGGAAAAAGACTATGGTTCATATATTGCATATGATGTGATATTAAACCATAGGTTATAAATATAATAAGATTATATTTATTTTTTAACAATTATGGGATAATTGTGCCAGTTTTTTCTCTGTAACCGAATGAGTTAGTGGGAGGTTGCATTCAGTTTTCGTAACTGAAGGATAAAATGAAAATTGTTTTCATTTTGCAAAAGGATCAGAGATTCGCTCACCGAATTGTGTATATTATCTATTCCATAGCAAACTGAGAGCATACATGATAGCTCAAAGTTTCTAAACGGTCGTATACACCTGCGCGGTTTACTAAACGATAGCATAGAATTGACTAAATGATCGTCTAGCTCTTTCTAAACGATAGCGCGTCTAAGCATTTTACTAAACAATCATCTATACGATCTCGCCCTTTTTACTACATGATCGTGTACCTCTACCTAAACAATCCAGCATCGTCTATATGATAGACACCCGATATCTCTCACTTACTTGGTCGTGGTAAAAGATTGTCTCTTCCTCCTTCCCTCTACCAAATCCAACAGAGCCCACACATCCTAGATTCTCACTCCGAGAATACCAAGGTTCCATGTGGTGGTGTCTTCTCTGCTGCCTTGTTCATGAGGAGTCTGTTCGTGGGTAGACAACGTAGCGATTTGGTGGGCGATAGCTTGGACAATCTCAGGGAGAGCGAGAGGTGCAGTTCATTTGACGAGAGTGAGATTTCTGTGAAGAAAGGTTCTTTAACTGGTATGTATCTTGTTCTCTTTGTTGTTTATATTTCAAAGGATACCGTAATTCCTGTGTTTTTAATAAACAGTCGCTACCCCCTGGTATGTGCCGCTTTCCTAATCAAAAGATAGGAGAGCTTAAATTCATAACTAGTCTGTTTGATTGTGAATGCGGTAATTCTGTCACAATGAGTTTGAAACGATCTTACTTCCGCTCAAAGGTACTCATTGATAAGATTTCCTTCACAGAGATACCTTAGTATCCATTTGACTGCTTCCCAATGTCTTTTACCAGGATTTTTCATGTAGCTACTGACCAAACTTGTAGCATAGGATAGATCTGGTCTGGTTGAAGTCATTAGGTACATCAAAGAGCATTGGACAGCTGATCATCCTTTCAAGCAATGTTCTGTTCAATCTTTCAGCAAGTTCATTTTGTTGAGGTGTATACCTCACTGTTCTGTGCCTCACTATGTCATTCTCTCTACAAAACAAGTTTAACTCCTCATCAACAAAGGAAATAAAGTACCTTGCTTCACTGGAAAGAAAGTACCTTGCTTCACTTAGAGAAAGAGAGTGAGCAAGTATCTCTTTGGAAGTATGTTGTCCTTTAAGGAAGCCTTGCCTTGTTGCTTTGCCAAGGATGCAATGCTCACAAAACTTCAAGCTATCTCTAACACCTTTATGAAGAATCCATGGCTTCTAGAAGTGAAAGTTGTCCCCACAAACCAATACGGGTCCTTTCAGCATGCTTTGTCCTCACTCACATGCATCCTAGGAAAATTTCCAGGAGGTCACTCAACATAGGATTGCTCCAAACTAAGCACGCTTAACTTTGGAGTTCTTATAATCGAGCCACCGAAAAGGAAGGTGCACCTTGGTTGTATAGGTAGTAACTTTCAATTCTTTTTTAAACGTTTCTTAACCATACTTTCATGTCCTTAGGATCTCTCTCGTTCGGATGTGATACCGGTTCATTCATGTACCCCTCTTGAACTCGGTTCGTTACAAATATGAGATAGCCTTTTGTGCCATAGCTCATCTTTTGTGAATTCTTCATTAGTTTCCGTCAAGGCCGAATATGTCATTTGCACATCTTCAATGACATACAAGCCATTAACTTTGGTTGCTACCAACACTACTTTTGAGTCTTTAACTATTTCAAAAATGCTAACTCCTTTGTATTCACAGCCAATGGAGTCAAACATCTCTAATGATAGAAGATTTTTTTTTTCAATGTAGGAACATGCCTCACATTCCTAATCAACTTCACCGAAGGAACATGCCTCACATTCCTAATCAACTTCACCGAACCATCTTGCATCTTCAAGGATATAGACCCAATTCCAACAGCTCTGCAGACATTGTTATTTTTTATGTAGATCAACCCTCCATTCCACTTCTTGTAGGTACAAAATCATCCTTTAGATGGTGGAATACATAAGGGAATTCTCCCCCACAGTAGCCTCAGTCTGTTTTCCTCCCTTCGTCTGTTGGTTCATCTTTCTGGCATAACAGTCTTTCATCATGTGTCTAAGCTTGTGACAAAAATGACACTTGATCTTAGACTTGTCACAACCATTCTGCTTTCCTTCCCATTGTTCTTTGTTTTCCCTTTTGAAAACAAATCTTCTCCTCCTTGCTGATCTTTCTTGCTCATTCGTAACTCTAGTTCTCTGACTCTTATTGCTGAAATGATTGCTTCTATAGTGATTCTTTCTCTACCATACTTCATGGTTGTCTTGACATCTTTAAATGATTCTGGTACAGAGTTAAGTAAGATGAAAGCTTCGTTTTCTTCCCCAATATTGTCTCATATTGATCTGAATTCTGATGACAGACTCTTGAATTCATTCAAATTATCATCTTGTATGTGAAAAATGTTTCCTTTAAGAAAGCTTGACTAGGCAAGTCTTTGTTGAGATAAATCTTGTTACTTTTTTCCAGAGGTCATAAGCAGTAGGCTGGTCAATAATCTGCCTTAAAACACTATTTGTAACATTCAAGACAATAGTTCCATAAGCATTTGCCTCTATTGTCTCTTTCTCTGCATCGGTGAACGTTTCAGGGTATTTTGCAGGGTCCGTGATGGCCAGAAGTGCCTTCTGCTGACCCAAAACTTCCTTAATCTTTGCTTTCAATAATTCAAAGTCTATCTTACCATCAAAATTTTCGATTTCATACGTGGTTGTAGCCATTCTTGAACTTCAAAATTGACTTATTTGATTCGAAGTATGCAAGAATTCAAATCTTGGATTTGTCTTGAACTGTTCAATGAGCTCTGATACCACCTGTTGTCCCAAATAACTATGATCAGCTTGTTTGCAAGCCAAAACTACTCAGCTTTAACGGTCAAGTACACTTCAAGACTCAAGGAAGACTGTATGCTTAAGGCTTCAGGACTCTTCAATCGTTCATCTGAAGGTAGCTCAATCGTATAGACGAAGCTCCAAAGAACTAGATGATAGTTCAATTATGTAAATGATAGTACGAAGCACTAGACGATCGTGTAGACGATAGTTGCAAATCGGGAGGGTCTCTTTTATTACTCCTTCTTCAAATTTCTTACAAAATGGATGCACCGTTCTCTCTCATTCTATTCACTCATTCGTTTTCTTTTTATACAGATACTCATAGTCAACGAAGAAGCTCTGGTGATTACAACAATATAACAGAAAGAAGACGACAACATTTAACTGCTTGCAACTTCATTTCTTGTCATTGGTTCTTCTTGTAACAATAACAAATTTATCGTTGATGTTCTTCTTGTACAATAAATGAAAACACTTTGGTAATAGAAGGAATCAGAAAAATTTGAGCAATTATCAAATGTTGAAATGTTTATGTGCAATTAAGGGACTGTTTTGTATTAATTTAAATACTCTTACTACCCTAAACTTTTTACTCTATGAATTCATTTGATAATGCACTTTTCGTTTCTTTATTGTTTCTTGTTTATGTTTGTTTCTATTTTTTTTTTAAGAATTAGAAATACATATGTTTGATAATTATTTCTATTTCTTGTTATTTGAAAAAATGAAATTCTTTTGATTCGGAATTTTGAATGTTTAAATTGTCACTGCACATTTTGCAAGAAAGAAATACTGTACAAACCATCTATTGTAAGAAAAAGTGGCAAGGAATCTTCTTTCTTTTGGCGTTAATCTTTTTCTTTTTAAAGAAAAAATAAAAAATAAGTATGGCATGACATTGTGACCTTAAATGAGATTATTGATGTAAAATTGATTATGCTTTTAACGTTACACTATATTTTAAGAAAAGAAAATTCTATTGAATCAACAAAATTTTAGCTCCCATATTTAATTTGGGGTAAAATTCTCAAATGGAATCAGCCATGGAAAAAAAATTATGAAAGCAAATAAAATATGAGAATTTAAAAGATAGCCAGCTCTTATTTTCTACCAAAGAAGCGGGGCTATTAGGGATTTTTTTCCCTCTAGATATTCTCAAAATATTTACCTGCATAAATGACCCAACTATAAGAAGATCAACGTGATGAACAATGAAAAATTTAAATGTACATATACATTGCTCTTAGAAGATTATTTTAAATTATTGATTAATCGTGTATTCGACATACCGTTTTGGGAAAAAAAAAGTGTTTTAAAATGAAGTATTTAATTGTGTAGGAAAATAAATATTTTCAGAAAATTTAATTTTTTACTTAAATACTTCTTACCATGGTTTAAAATAAAACACGCTTGCGTTTGGTTAATTTTTCTAAAAAAGATTTTCACGTCTAAGTGTTTTCGGTTTGCTATATATTCAGTGTGTTTTTATTAACCACTATAAACTAATAATTTTAAAATTGTAGAAATATTTTCACTAGTTTCACTAATCGACTTTTTTGTTTTTATCTTTTTAGCATATTAACAGCTCCTAAGACCGAGAAACCAACTTGTGTTTGATCCAATTTTATGATAGAATATGCTATGAAAATGTTCTTTGCAACTAAGACGAAGCAACTATTACATTAACCTAAGTGTAGATCTATGCAACAAGTGAAACTTGGAGTATTTCACAAGATTGTTTAACAGTAATATCAAATCAGTAAGAAAAATCTTTTTTCAGTCTCCTTTTGTAGTGAATGTTTCTCTATTTATTTTTGTAGATCCTAAGCATGTTCATATCTCTTTTCTAAAGTATTCAAGCTTTATCTTAAACTCCTTAGTTACTTAAAGTTTCCTCTCCTATTATTACAGTAGAGAGGAAAACACATTAAACGATAAGGATCATTTTCACTAGCTATTAATTTCCTTTAGGGGTTGTTCTTAGCAAACTTAGATTTTTTTTTAGTGCTATTTGGAACTTAAAATGTTGAGTTTAGATTTGAAATTTTGAAAGAAAAATAGTTCAAATATTCCTAAAAGTAGTTTAAAATTGTGTTTTATCAGCTTACACAATCTTTCTATTTTTAGATTCATTGATATAAAAATTAAAATGTGTTGGCTAAGAAATTCTGAAATCATGACTAGTAGCTTAAATTTAACCAAAAAGTATATTGAAGACATTAAAATTAAGTTTTATGATGTATTTTGTATAGGGCTTAAATGTGGTGAAAACACTGTTATTTGGGTTTTAAATTTCTTACATTAATTTTAAAATTTTTAAACTATTTTTATGTATTTTTTTAGGTATAGATTAGAGCCTAATATGATAATTAAAAAGAAAAAATTATGTGATTTATATATTAATTTTATTATTCATGATAACTATGATAATTGATGAGTAATTTAGATTAGCTAGATAAATTAATTACTGTACTTTGCTAGCTAATGAACTTCCTTTAGGAAAAGGAAATTTAATTTGTTCTAACTTAATTTAAATCATGCTAGATGTTATATAGAAATATTTAAAGGATTTAGATTTCAAGCGTAACGTAAGTGGATTCTAACATAAATTATTGAATTGAGTGATTTTATGTTATTGTCTTGTTTAAGTATAAGTTAATTGTAAGTTGCTTGCCACCATAAGGTTCTAATTGAATGTTTTATAATACATTCATGCATTGATGTTTAGTTAGTAGTCTTATGTGTCATGGAATTCGAAAAGAATATAATATGCATGAAATATCTCAATTAAGCAGTTATATTATGCAACTAGATGTATGATATGATAAGTATGGTTTCTATTAAGGGTTGGATCATAGAAAACAAAACTAGTTCATGTTAATAGCATTTATAAAGGGCAATTACCTTGTAAATATTACATGCGGAATTGATGGTTATGGTATGAGGAATTTCTGCATAGCATGACACCAAATTAAGGATATAAGTATGTATGTAAGGTTAATGTAAGTAAGTGCAACTATGTTTATTTAGGTGTCTCATGGGGAATTTGTTAAGATGGGTTATGCACACATGCAAGCATGTTGTGTGTGATTGAACATGAAAGTTCCTTATGATGGGAAACCACTAACAAAATAGTTTTCTACTACCTCTCGTGGTTTTACCTTGTAATGCAAATGAGTTAGTTCTAGATGGACACTTTCGAAACCAATATAACTAAGGTATTTAGTTTAATTAGGGGGCCTAAGCTTTAATTAATAATTAGGGTGCTTGCTTGGTTTAATCCAATGAGTTGGTTGCCTGTAGTATCAATGAGTTCTGTTAGGCCGAGCAAGTCATTGTGCATGCGTAAATCAAATGTATGTTCAATCAAGAGAGAGGTCGATGATATAAAATTGTATAGGAATCCCTCTTGCTCTTAGAATTAGAATTTCCAATCCCAAGATACATTTACCCACTTTATCTTTTATTTTCATGCACGTTATCTCTATATTAGTTCAAACCCCCATTTATTGTTATAATTAGAGAATTGACTTAATGAAACCATATTTTGGGTTTCCCTGCAGATGGGCGTGCCACTAATGCTACTTTTTAGTGGTAGTAATAGTACAGGTAATCATAAATTTCATTTGATTGGCATTGAGAGGTTGATGACACCTTTTCTTCAGACATATCATTTACCAATTATTGTTTTTGTGCATATTTCTTCAAGAAACACTTGAGTTCCTAATGATCAGATTACAAAATTTAAAAAAAATGTTTTTCAAAATCGCCTAGTTTTTAATTTTTTTTTTTCAAAACTTGACTTAGTTTTTAAAAATACTAGTAAAAAGGGAATGGAACATAGAGAACTTAGGGGTATAAATAGTATTTATAGATTTAATTTAAAAAACCCAAATGACTGTTGTTCACATGAGGTTTCTAGAGAAACTTGTTTCGTGAAGTTGAACTTGAGTTGGTGTTGATGTTGATGCGATGTGGTTCGATCTCTAGTACTTGATCCTCTGATTCTCTCCCGGTTGGGTGGATGTGCTTGACTTGAAAGAGAAAAGTACTGAACGTTCTTGAAGTAGAAGTCTTGGAAGAGTTTTTGTGTAAGTAGAAGTCTTGGAAGAGTCTTTGTGTCTTCAAGGGTTTCTGTCTTCTAGGATTGTAGCTTCAGTAGTCTTGGGAGTCTTCTGCTTGTTGATGAATTCTTTCTGGCTCTTTGAATGCAGAAAATGTTGAGCTTCTATTTATAGAGTTTACAGGTGGGCCTAATTAGTTAGACTTGGGCTTGGTTGGTCCATGGGTCTGGCCTTTGGGCCCAATTAATAGGATTTCGGCATGATTTGACATTTGGGTCAAATTCAACCTATTTTTGGGCTTGGTTGGACTTTGACCCAAATAATAATATCAAATTAGGTCAAATTAATTTTATTTGATTCAACGGTCATGATAAAACCACGTGGCGCCATCGAAATGTGTCTTCAACTTCAATTCAGGACAAATGTCAACTCCTAATTGAGCCCAAATTTAATGATTTTGAATTTCATCACTAATTTAATAAATGACGTAGCAACTTGTGATTGGTCCAAAATTTCTCATTCAACAAATGCGCATTTCGAGATTTATGCAATATATGAGTGGATAAATCTCGAAAAATATAAAGTTGGAATTAAAATCCAAATATATTTGTTCTTGAATTTGACCTCAATTGATGTGTAAATCAAACTATGAATTTAATACATAACTTTAAATTGAATTTGGGATAAAATTTGGAATATGCTCAACTTTTAATTTGAGATTTTATTCTTAATAATTTGGTTTGAGTATAAAAGTTTGGTGATTTAGATTTGGGATAAAATTTGGAATATGTCCAAATTTTAATTTGAGATTTTATCCTTAATAATTTGGCTTGAGGATAAAAGTTGAGGATTTGGATTTTTAGATAAAATTTGGAATATGTCCAAATTTTAATTTAATATTTTATTTACAATTTAATGTCAATGTTGAACAATTTAATTTTGAATAAAATTTGGAATATGGTCAAATTTTAATTTGTGATTTTATCCACAATTTAAATTTGATTTTGAATAAAATTTGGAATATGTCCAAATCTTAGTTAAAGATAAATTTAAGGACAATATCTAATAAAATCAAATTAGATAGGGGTAATATTTCATTTCTCTCATTTTCCTCTTCTTCTTTCAATGTTCTCTTCCTCTTGTTTGTTTGTTTTTTTTTTTTTTAAAAAAAAAAAAATTTCTTACTTTCTTTTTTCTTCCATTTTTTTAGCAAAGTTTTTTTTGCGTTCTTTTTCTTTTTGGTTTACTTTTATTTTTTAACACTTTTATTTTTTATTTTTCACATGTTTTTTATTTCTTCTTTTTTTTTTTTCAGAAGATTTATTATTATTAGTATTTATTTACTAACTCGTCCCCTTACTATTTTTTTTTGTAGGAGTTACAACACAACCAAGGGAACACAACAAAACATTTTTCCGTCTTTAGTGCATATAAGGACGACCTTGGCATGGTCTATCTATTGTATCCTAGTTCGTGCCCGTGGTTGTGCTTCCTGATCGTCATGGGAGGGCCCGCAAAGGCTTACAACCCCCTCATTCGATCACCGTCTACCTTGTAGCGCCGTTCGTGCATCCTGATCATCATGGGAGGGGTCTCGCCAAGGTTTAAAACTTTCCCATTCAATCAACCTAGGGTGGATCTCGAAAAGATTACCTTGTAGCACCGTTCGTACATCCTGATCGTCGTGGGAGGTGCCCTGCAAAGGCTTACAACTCTCCCATTCAATCACCCTAGGGTGGATCCCGAAAAGGTCTACCTTGTAGCACCGTTCGTACATCCTGATCGTCGTAGGAGGGGTCCTGCAAAGGCTTATAACTCTCCCATTCGATCTCCTAGGGAGGATCCTGGAAAGGTCTGTGTTGTAGCGCTGTTCGTGCATTCTGATTGTCATGGGAAGGGCCCTGCAAAGGCATACAACTCTCCCATTCGATCATCCTAGGGTGGATCCCGAAAAGATTACCTTGTAGCACCGTTCGTACATCCTGATCGTCGTGGGAGGGGCCCTGCAAAGGCTTACAACTCTCCCATTCAATCACCATAGGGTGGATCCCGAAAAGGTCTACCTTGTAGCACCGTTCGTACATCCTGATTGTCATGGGAGGGGCCCTGCAAAGGCTTATAACTCTCCCATTCGATCACCCTAGGGAGGATCCCGGAATAGTCTGCCTTGTCTCGCCTACTCTTGCATCCTGATCGTCATGAGTAGGGCCCTGCAAAGGTTTATAACTCTCCTATTCGATCACCCTAGGGAGGATCCCAGAAAGGTCTGCCTTGTAGCACCGTTCCTACATCCTGATCGTCATGGGAGAGGCCCCGTAAAGCTTTATAACTCTCCTATTCGATCAGCCTATAAGGATCTCGGAAAGATCTGTCTTATTATATTACTCCTTGATCAAAATTTAAAGATAAGAGAAATATGCCATCGAGTATTGAAGATGAGGAGAATATGTGAATACTGGTAGAAATACAAGTTATTACAGCTCAAATTAGTAAAACAATGAGAGAAAGCGATGGTGAAATAGGCAATATCATGTCTGAAAATGCCAAACTAAAAAGAATTGCGATCGCAAGTGCTCATCGCATAAAAGCAGTTAATTTTCCTATTATGTGCAGGTACAATACGATGGCACATAGGAAATTGTGATCCAAGGGTACAATGCGACAGCGCGCTTGAAGTTACAATCGCAAGTCATGCGATCGTGAGAATTTTCTTAAAAAGTGATTGCATAAAGATCTCGCATCAAGGTGACAACATAATAAATCATGATGGGACGTAAAGTTGATAACGGTTGACTTCGAATTTAGTTGAAAAGCCATTAAAAACCATATTGTAGTAAGTACATTGATCTTTCAGTGACTTCTAAACGACACAACAAAGTAGGGAAATTAATGCTTCCCATCATTGCAATCATTAGTAAGAAAAGCTGCTTCACCTTGGAATCTATAAATACCTAATGCTACCAGAGAGAGAGAGAGGATTGATACATTCACGAACATATATATACATATACATAGAGGACGGAGAGAGCAAGGAGACGAGGCAAAGCCGAAAGAAATCACTTTCCGGACAAATTGAGAGACTTTCGAAAAACAATACAAAGGAGAGAAGTCCAACCTTTGCGGGAGCAAGAATCCACAACTAGAATCCGTAACAAGACATTGCCTACCTGGCTTGTTATTTCTCAATTCATTTTGTTATTCTGTACTCAACACTTCATTTGTAGAAAATGGAAACTTCATTTCGATTTATGTTCAATCTCTCCACACCATGCATGAGTAACTAACTTTCTGAATGGGTTAAGAAGTACTTAGCTAGCATGGCCTAAGCTATGCATATTATGCGATCATCTTGTCTTATGTATGCGTCATTCATCATTTGGACGTACTTGAGAGAGTAGTCTAAAGATATAATCTAGGCTTGAGAGAGTCGGATTATATCACATAAGCAAGAGTAGAAACTTAGAAATAAGTTCTATCTGCTGTTTCTCATACACATCACATGCGCCCTAGAAATAGGAAATATGGCATTTTGCATTGAGAAATGTAGTACTGATATTTGTGTATAGCATGATCGCATAACTTGTACACACTCTTGGGAAATGTTAGCTAAATCCCTTCTCAACCCCTTCATCGCATACTTGTTGTAACTCTATGCTTTCTTCACTCCACGTTCAACTTTGTCGCATAGGAAAATCTAAATCAAAATACCATCTACTTTTTTTTCACCACCGCAATGGAATCAATGAGTCTGTCGCATATTTATTTTGTCCCTGTGTTCGACCTTGAACTTACCAGGAACCTAAGAAGGCTTATACTTGAGCTTTGTTAGGAAAACTTGTATGATCATCGCATCTGCACATTATCGCATACACACATCATCATATCATAAATCAACGCATCAATATGCCATCAAACTTTGAAGATGGGAAGAATATGGCATCTAGCTTTTGAGCGGAGTCAGATTGGCTAGAGTCGATCTCGCATATAAGGTGGAGCCAGACGGACCAGAGTTGTCCTCGCATATGGGGTGGAACCGGATGGACCAGAGTTATCCTCGCATGTGAGGTAGAGCTAGGCAAACCAAACTTGATCTTACATATGAGGTGGAACTACATTCACATTTTTGGAGAGGAAGCGAAGCTACACCAACATTTTGGAGAAGAGGTGAAGTTGTACCAACATTTTGGAGATGAAACGAAACCGCACCACTACTTTGGAGAAGGAGTGAAGTCGCATCATCGGTTTCGAGATGAAGTGAAACTGCAACATCAGTTTGGAGATGAAACGAAGCCACGCCATGACTTTGGAGATGAAGCGAAGTTGCACCTTTAGTTTGGAGATGAAGCAAACCACGCCACAACTTTGGAGATGAAGCAAACCACGCCAGACTTTGGAGATAAAGTGAAATTGCGCCAACATTTTGGAAATGAAGGGAAGCCATGTCATCAGTTTGGAGATGAAGTAAAGCCACGTCAGACTTTGGAGATGAAGCGAAGCTACGTCATAATTTTGTAGACCGAGTCACTAAAGATGGAGCGGAGCCATGCACACCGACCATGAACTTGAAGATGAAGCGGAGCGATGCACACCAACCTTGAGCTTGAAGATGGAGCAGAGCCATGCACACCAACCTTGAACTTGAAGACGGAGCGGAGCCATGCACACCGACCTTGAACTTGAAGATGGAAGTGGGGCCATGCACGCCAATCTTGTACTTGAAGATGGAACAACATCGATGGAGCCTCTGAACTTGAAGATGGAGAAGCAACGATGAGACCTTCACATTTGAGTTTGACAAAGCATCGAAAAATCCTCCGCATTTGAGTTTGATGAAGCATCAGCGAATCCTCTGCACTTGAGCTTAAAGAATCGGTTAATCCTCTGCATTTGAGCTTGAAGCATCGACGAATCCTCCGTACTTGAGTTTGACGAAGCATCGATGAATCTTCACATTGAGCTCGACTTTGCGACTTTGAGCATGAGGATGGCATTGCAAAGCCTCCAGACTTGAGCATGAAGATGAAGTATCGATGAAGCCTTTAAACTTGAAGATGGAGGAGCATCGATGAAGCCTCAGAACTTAAAGATTGAAGAGCATTGACGAAGTCTCTGAACTAGAAGATGAAGGAGCATCTAAGTTTTATTTTAAAGAGGAAGCGAAGCACATTCCAAGTGTGTGCCTTTTATTTATTGTGCTGGCTTCTTACGAGGGATGGACATCTTCAATTCATTTTGTTGCCCCTAATAGAGATGAACATCTTCAATCTGGAGTGTCATTCTTTAATGGGGATGATCAACATCAATCTTGTAGTATCATACTTAGGTGGTTGTGGTACCTTTTCTAATGGACTAAACTTAAATTTCTTTAAGTTTCCTTCATACCTTTAAAGAAAGGGATCAAATCATGACATAGTTCAATTTTTTTTTTTTAACTGGACTGAACTTGAAGTTTCTTTTAAGCTGCCTACATACCCTTCCTAATGAGCAAGTCATAATGTAGTTCAAAAAGAATGTTTTTTTTTATGCGTGACTGAACTTAAATTTATTTAAGTTGCCTACGTACCCTTTATAATGACAGGGATCAAGTCGTAACGTAGTTCGTACAAAGTTTTTTTTTTACTACATTTGTTAAGCGTAAAACTTCTTGAGAAACTTGCCGTTGTTTGGGCCAATTCTTAGCCCATCTTGATAAACTATCTTGTATGCTCCATTTGAGTAGACTTCTTTGACGACGTAGAGACCATCCCATTTAGGTATAAACTTATTCCCTATATGTCTTCTCATGATAATTGGTCTCTTTACGGCGAGCACTGATGCGTTGTGAATATGATGAAATAATGGTGTATTTTGCGATGGTGGTATGTGCGTTGCACATGCAAATTTTCCTAGTCAAATCCAAGTATAAATCCTGCTAGGTTGCTTGGTAAGTCTAGGGTCGAACACAGGGACTAATGAGATAATATGTGATGGTAACTTTAGATTCCTTTGCTGTGATAAACAAAACAATTAGTTGGTTGGTATGTTTGTTTAAAGTATAAATCCTATGTGGCGGAACTGAGAAAAGAGTTGATAACAGCGAAAGTTATAATGAGTATGCGGGGAACGGGTTGAGAAAGGATTTAGCTGACACTTCCTAAGATTGCGTTCAAGTTATACGATCATGCTACGCACATACAACAACATGTCATTTCTCAATGCAAATGTTATAGTTCCTAATTTCAGGACGCATGCGATGTATACGATAATGTCTATAGGACTTATGTCTAAGCTTCTATTCTTGTCTATGCGATGATGAATGATGCACACATACACAAGGCGACTGCATACTATCATATCCTATTTCTAGGGTGCATGCTATTCATGATAGCAAACAAAACTTATCTCTAAGTTTCTATATCTTGCTTATGTGGTTCTAATCTGACTTTTTCAAGCCTAGATTCTAACTTAACTCTTTCAAGTCTAGGTTCTTTCTTTAGACTACTCTCTCAAGTATCTCTAAAGGGTGATGGACGCATACATAAGACAAGATGATCACATAAAATGAAGATCTTAGGTCATTCTAGCTAAGTGCTTCTCAACCCATTCGGAAGTTTAGTTACTCATGCGTAATGTAAAGAGAGTGAATAGATGTAGAGATGCAAATTCCCTTTTATAAATGAAATCAGAATGCAGAATGACAATGGTAAGCAAGAATAGGGAGCCTTGTAGCAATGTCTTGCTTCCCGAGGCTTTTACAATGTGTTTTACTCTAATTTGCCCAAAGAATGTTCTTGCTTTTGCAAGAGTCGGTCCTCTCTCCGTTCTTAGTGCTTTCCGACAGTCTCTCGAGCTGACCAGGAACGATCTTTCGGCCTCTTCTCTCTTCGCTCGCCTCTTCCTTCTAAGTATATGAATTACAGACTACGACTATCTATTATCTCTATGTATATGGAAAAAGAGAACTCCAAAATTTTGAACTACTCTAACGAAGGTGGCCTTCGGTATTTATAGAGCTTCAAGATGAGGAGCTTTTCTCTCAAATGATTGCATTGATGGGATGTCATTAAATCTCTGTCTGATGTGCTGATTAATGGTCACCGAAAAGTTGAGTGTACTTGCTACAGTGCGTCGTTAATGGCTTGTCAACTAAATTCAGATTTGACCATCATCAGCTTTCTGTCCCATCGTGATTTATTAAGTTTTCACCTTGATGCGCCGTCTTTATGCGACCACCTCTTTGAGCATATCTTCGCGAACGCATACGATCGCATAGCATTGCGATCGCAATCTTCTAATGCGCTCGGGTGCTGAATTCCTTGGATCGCAATTCTGCTTTGCACTAACACATTTTCCTGCACAAAATAAGAAAATTAGCTGCTTTAATGCGATGGACGCATGTGATCGCAATGTTCTCAACTTAATGCCTTTGGACACGATTTTACATATTTTTACCGTCACAATCCTCCATATATCTTTGCGTTGTAATAACATGCATTTCTACCCGTTATCAAGCACTAGATTGCTGACTTGAAAGAACCGAGGCTTTACATGCTTATCGAAGGCTTTAGACATTCGCGCCTGGTAACATTCCAATGCTTGTTGAGCTTCTAATCGTTTTTCATCCAGTGCTTCCAACTCAGCCGCAGTTTAGCGTTGTCCTCTATAGTTAGCCCTTCTTGCACCACCATTCTTAGCGATGAAATTTCTCTTTCGAAAGGAAGGACAGCTTCTACCTTATAAATGAGAGAGTTTCGGGTGACTTTTATAGGGGTATGGTGAGTGGTGCGATAAGCCCACAACACTTCACTAATCTTCTCCTTCCAACCTTCATCGACTTGGAAACAATTTTCTTCAGCAAGTTGTACAATGTCTTGTTAAATGCCTCTGCCAACCCGTTTGTGGCGGCATTATACATGGATGACTTGTACTGCTTGAATTTGAATTTTTCACACAACCTGTCCATCAAACTATTGAAGAATTGTCTCCCGTTATCCCTCACGATTCGATGGGGAATACTGTACCGATAAGTGATATGAGTGCAGATAAAATCCACCACATTTTCTTTCTTAGCTTCCCTTAGAGCGATAGCCTCAACCCATCTTTAAAAGTAGTCAGTGGCTGAGAGGATATAGGAGTGCCCTGCTGACGACTTAGTTGTTATAGGGCCAACTAGATCAAGCCCTCATGCTTCGAAAGACCACGAGGCTATGGTCGGATGCAGAGGCTCGAGTGGTTGATGAATGAAATTCGCATGATATTGACAGACTTCACACTTCTTTGCATAATCCATTAAGTCCTGGATCATCCCCGACCAATAGTAATCCATTCTTTTCAGCTGGTATTATAGCTTTTGTCCAGCTCGATGCGCGCCGCATATGCCTGAGTCTTCTTCCTCCAAAGCCTTTGCTGATTCTTCTTTACTGAGGCATCGAAGGAAAAATCCTTCAAAGGATCGACAGTATAGGACCCTTTTGTAGTAAATGAAATGCGTGGCCCTCCTTCAAACCTCGATTTTACAGCGGAGGTCATCCGGGAGCCTTCCATGCTTAAGGTAATCTATGATGGGCTGCCACCAATTTTCCTCATTGGTTAGGTAGACTAATATCGCATTCGTTTCCCCATATGCAGTCCCGACCGAAGGTACAACCCATCTCCGCCAGAGCGATATATTAAGGGGCACATTATCCAGGACCGTTAAGGCAATGGCTAGGTTTGCCAAGGTATCTGCTTTCTTGTTCTCTGTCCTCGGGACATGCTCCAACGTCACGTTTTCAAACTTTTTCATCAACTGGCGAGCGTAAGTGAAGTAGGGTTTCAAGTCTTCATGCTTTACCTCGTACTGGCATAAGAGTTGATTGATTATCAACTTTAAATCACCGAAGATCTCTATACAAGCTACTCCAATCTCTAAGGCCATTTGGAGACCAATTATCAAGGTTTGGTATTTAGCGGCGTTGTTTGAGCATAACTCGACAAGTGCGAAGCTATAAGGCAGCATGTACTTTTCTGTCGAAATGAGGACGATACCTTCCCCCGCACCACTTCTCCGTGCCGTACCGTTAAAGAACACGACCCACAGTCCTGAGGTTTCTGTGAAGAGAACTTCATCATCGAGCAAATCTTCACTTAACTCCCAATCTGATGGAATTGGGTGATCTGCCAGGAAGTCGGCCTAACTGCCCTTTGTACATAAACAATGTCGTATTATTGAAGCATGATTGCCCACTTGGCTAAACATCCCGAGATGATCGGCTCGGATAAGACGTACTTGATGGGATCGACTTTCGCAATTAAGTGGACTGTGAAGGCTTGCATGTAATGCCTCAACTTATCTATGGTGAAGAAGAGCACAAGGCACGTCTTCTCGATAGGGGAATAATTGATCTCAGCTCCGTTTAGGGTCCTACTTAGGTAATAGAGAGCACGTTCTTTTCCCTTTTCTCCTTCTTGTGCCAACAGTGCCCCAGTGATCTCTCTTGCACTGTGTTGTATAGTATCAACGACTTGCCCACTACTGGGGGTCCTAAGATAGAAGGGCTGATCAGGTACCTCTTTATGCTATCAAAAGCATTCTGGCAGGCCTCATCCCATTCGAACTTCTCTCCCTTTCTCATCAGTCTTTGAAAAGGTTGACACCGCCCTGCCAGATTAGAAATAAACCTCTGGATGTAGGCCAAACGTCCTTGCAAACTTCTCAACTCATGTAGATTCCTTAGTCTTGGCATCTTCTGGGTGGCATCGATCTTGGATTAGTCTATTTCTATCCCTCGATGTCTCACAACGAAGCCCAGAAACTTCCCTAAAGTTACGCCGAACGCGCAAGGGGGTTCATCTTTAACTGGTACTTTCGCAGGCGCTCGAACACGGCTCTTAGAACTTTCAAATGGTCCTGTCATCGCCTGGTCTTAACCACAAGGTCATCCACATAGTACTCAACATGTTTGTGCAACATATCGTTAAACACCTTCTGCATGGCATGTTGATAAGTAGCACCAGCATTCTTCAAACCGAAGGGCATTACCTACTAGCAATATATCCCTTTTGGGGTTCAAAATGTTGTCATTTCCTCGTCTGCGAGGGCCATTCGTATCTGGTTATACCCAGAAGATCCGTCCTGAAGGATAAGGCCTCATGTTTCATTGTTGCATTGGCCATGATCTCTGTGATGGGCAATGGAAAATCGTCTTTCGGGAATGCACTGTTCGCGAAAGTCTATGCAAACACGAAACTGTCCATTCTTTTTTATAACCGAGAAAATGTTGGCTATCCATGTTGGATATTTAACTTCGCGAATGAACCAATCTTCAATCAGCTTATTGACTTCAACCTCAATCTGGAGGATAAGTTCTGGCCGAAAGCGTCGCTGAGCCTGCTTAATAAGTCGACACCCCTGTTTGATCGTAAGATGGTGGACAACTAATTTTGGATCTAGTCCCGACATCTCTTTGTATGACCAGGCGAAAACATCCCTATATTCGGTGAGCAAACTCATGTATTCGTCCTCTTCCCCTTCTGAGAGGGACGCACTGATGAAAGTCAAACGTGGTTCTTCTACTGTACCCAAATTCACCTCTTTTAGCTCATCCACTGTGGATTGACCATCGTCCTCTAGACCTTGCAGAGCATCCTCTACGTCCTCTTCGGTCATACCTTCTTCGGATTCTTTTGTGATAGTGATGTGGTGGCACGAAGTTTTGCCTTCTTCCTGCTCTAAATTTCCATTATGAGGAAGTGAAAATGACGTCGCGCCTCTTTACTTTGAGCGAGCTCTCACTTGTGTTTAGAGTAACTAAGGTCTTTCTCTTCATGCGTGAGGGGACGGTACTACAAATTTCTCTACCATTTCTTGCCTCTTCTATTGGCTTCTGGTCCGATGACCCTTCAATGTTTTTAAGGTCGATTCGTCGCTAGATGAATGCTGGAGTATTGGCCCCCTCTTTCTTATAGTAATTTCGGGGGTGCCAACTGATGCGTGGAAAATAGAGTAAATAAATATGCGTTTATCGTTCGTTCTCCATGCGTCGCTAGTTATGCGTTGGACTAAGGGATATGCAATATGCGTCTAAGAATTTATGCAATGACCATGCATTCCTGCCATAAGTTTTCTTGCTCTCTCGCCAAGTATAACGAGATTGCAAGTTTCTCGAGGTGATCCGAGGTCGAACTTAGGGACTTCTAGCTAAATGTTATGAAGTAATGTGTTGCGACGAAGAATAAAAGAATATTGAAGTTTAAGGGTTATGCACTACTCCTACTCCTTACTAAACAGATAAAGCAATGGAAGTATGACTATGGGAGTTAGAGACACGGCAACTATTAACGCGTAATAAGATGCACGGGAAAATAGATAAAATGGCAGGGATGACTTTACCGCATCAATATGCTTGATCGCAAGGGTAACCCCAGCCAACGCAAGCTATGCGATTATGCTATACACACTTGACGAAGACGCATGCGATGCATATGCAATAGTGTCGATAGAACTTATGTCTAAGTCTCTATTCTTGCTCACGTGCTCCCACACATAAACAAGGTGACCGCATACCACCATATCCTACTTCTGGACGCATATGATGTGACCGCATACTTTCATATCCTATCTATAGGGTGTATATGCTATGTAATAGCAAACAGAACTTATTCCTATGCTTTTATTCTTGCTTATGCGTTCCAATCTGACTCTCTCAAGCCTAGATTTGGTTTTTAGACTACTTTCCCAAGTATGCCCAAATGAGGAATGATGCACTCATAAGACAAGGTAATCACATAAAGCATGGTTGACATAAGATTATTCCTATCTCTAGGTACACTACTTACTTTGCTTAAGCATGGTTAGTCGCTGTTGATTTCGCTTATAGACAAGCATTGCGACCACTCATAGATAAGCGTTGCTACAGCCTCACACTAAGCAAAGAGTATTTTCTCACAACACTCGCACAACGCACACCTCTCGGTGGTTTGCTACATGCTTCATATGTCTATGCCACATGATTAAGTATACGATACTCTAGCAATCTTACTTAGTCGAGCAATGAAAGTAATGGATGATAAGAAGAGGTAAATGAAGATGGAATTGAAAGAAGTAAAAAAAACGCATTGATCACAAAATATATTAATCTCTTAAGCCACAATGTAATACAATACAGAGATAGAAGAGATATGGAGGGCCAGATGGGCAATGTCTTACTTCCATCAGATGTGTGTCAAGGCTGCCGGTGGTGCCATGGATGGGTGGTGGAGTAGTCTCTCTGGAGATCTATCTCCGGCAGAGCTCCGGTCGTCACTCGAAATGGTTAGAGGGATGAAGAACTCTCAAGAATATATTCTCACGCTTTCGTCTGGATCATAAGGATCTGCCCTAAGGTAGAAGCTCAGATGATTTGAGGTTGTGCTCTAAGGCTTCTATTTATAGAGCTCGATTGACGATAACATTAATAGTCTTTCTCTGAATTTCTGCTACTAACAGCATGGTGGACCTGCTTTGAATCTCTGCTACTAATGGCGTGTTAGGTGAAATGTCAACATCACCTTTTAATACTCCTAAGGTATGCGTTCATGCTTAGTTTTCGAGGTATAATTGTATTCCACCACCCTTTCGTTCCTCCCTCTACTATGGTTATCACTCTGTAGCCGCAACCTCTATGCGATGGACGCATGTGGTTAATGGCCGCAACATCCATGCGTCGAACGTATGTGATCGCCTTTTGTGATGGTGGGAATCATCGCATGCGTTCGATTCCTACGTTAGCTACAAAATAGAAAATTGGACGGAAAATAATGCATAATAGTGGGTTAGCCGAGATTTGCATTGCTAACTGACGTAAGTTCATTTTCTAATGAATTCTTAGTACAATCATTACATATTCTACTTAACAGCCCTCATAATTCTAAATAAAAGGCCTATAATAACGTACATTTCTGCCCGTCATCATCAGCGCAGGCTTTTTCCTTCCCATTTGTCTTACTAGGGACATATTGGTCAAGGGGATCTTCAATCCTCTCGTGCTTCAGGCGATAAAAAATGGGAGCGCGGGGTTTTCCTTCGCTCTCTTTTGGAACTGCACCTAGCTCTCGAAGGCTGACAGTCGCACCACCACTAGCGATTGACAAATGATTTCCTCATTTCCTTCATTTGGCATAGTCAAACTTTGAAAGACTGAGCGTCGAGTAGCTCTGGGAATAATATGTGGGCTTCCCCTTTTTGCTTCCGTCATGCTTAACCTCTCGAAGACCAAGGCGCGTTCGGCAGACGATCTAATACGATCGAAGGCTGAGGCTCTTTTATCTTTGCCCTCCTTTTCTTCTGTATCATCGACTTCTTCTGCAGTGATATGATTGTTGTTGACCACTTTCCCCTTCGCCTTTCTGATTATGCGGATTGGCTCTGACGACTCATATTCGAGTCCTGCCCTCAACGTAGGTATAGTGTGTCCCTCTTGCAAAAGCTTCTTTTGGGTCGGCGAGAGTCGGGATTGCTCATAAATCTTCAAACTCTTGAACTCAGTGTGAGTTGTGAAATCATAGCCCGCCTTTGCTAACAGCTTGTAAGCCTTGGGATCGAATCCGTCTTCAGTTCGCCTCAGAGGTAGCTTTAACCCTATCACTTCCACCTCTGCATTGTGGACTTCCTACTTCGTTATCGACGTGAGGGGTGTGATGAAACTCTCCTTTCGGATTTCTATGTCGCCAACCTGCAAACCTTTTGAGCATTCCGTAAAAGGTGACTCACCCTTTTTTCGTATCGACAAAGGGACATAACGCAGAATTAGAGGTTTTGAGGCTTTTTCGCCCCTCACCATGGGTGTTCTTCCAACGCTGAGGGATATCCTACTCTCTTTTGGGCTGGAGGCTTGTACCTTGCTACTCGCCCTTTTCTCTATGTCTATTACGACCTCAACCAGGATCCACCAGCTTTCTTCGTTAGCAAGTTCTCTACCGACATAGTCTCACCAGAATTCTCACTCTTTAGGTAAAACTTTGCATCTGCGACGTGAGATTTGGCCTCGAAAAATGGATCAAAATCTACTTCAACCTTCTTAATCCCATCTTGGTAAAACTTGAAACATTGATGTAATGTCGTATAATCACACCATTCCCATGAATCCAAAGGTTTCCCAATAGTAGCTTGTAGGTGTTCTTTGAGTCTATCACATGAAACAACGCATCAACCTTCAGATCGCCAATGAGGAGCTTCAAGCTTATCATATCTATCACCCTTTTGTTGCCTTGATTGAAACCCTGAATTACTAATTTTCTATTTGATAGCTCTTCTATAAGTATGCCCAACTGTTTCATAGTCATCTTAGGCATTATATTGACGGTGGATCCGTTGTCGATGAGGATTCGACCCACTCTCTATTCTCGAATATATCCAGAGACTTACAAAGGCCTATTATATAATTTGGATCCCAGTAGCATATCTTCATCTGAGAAGCCTATGGATGTCAACATGAGGCATAAGCACGTTCTGCGGAGGTCGATGCATTAGATGCATTGGATTCTAACAGTGTCTCAATGTAGGTCATCTTAGCTTCTCGCGGGAGTAAGAGCAGGTCGTCTATGTTGAATGGTGACAAACTCTTTAGCTCTCCTATCGATTTTAATGGGCCTGGAATGGTATCTTCTTCTTCCATGGTACTGACAACATGAAATGCAGTAGCCTCTAGCATCTTCTCTGAGCCCCAATTACAGAAGTTCTTCGGGAAGAAATCTGCTAATGTCATATGTTGCCTGGGATGAGGAACGTCCTCATCTCTCTCATCAACAGCCTTGGGCCTCCGAGCCTTCTTTCTACCCTTCCTTTTTTATGTCTTGCTCCCTCTCCTGTAGCTTCTATGAGAGCGTGACTCTTTTTGGGTAGAGTTCAGTCTTTCTTTCTTACGACGCGCCACAAGGATCCAACCTTCGTTATCGTCATCGTCAACGCGCTCTCCTCTGTTTTAAGGATATGTGACTTGGACCTCCTGTTGAAACCGCACTACCACAGGTTCGAAGGTCCCAAACTGGATCGAGCTCTCCCTTTTTTCATAATATATGATTAGTGCCGACACGCTTGGAGTTACTATCACCGCAGCATGATTCTTTTGGACCACCTCATCTTAATCCAGCTCTATTTCCTCTCACGAGCCAATTTGAGGATCAATTCCTTCAGTACAAAACATTTTTCAATTGGGTGCCTAACGACCCTGTGATACTTGCAGTAGTTGGGAGCATCCACTTTGTCGGCTTGTTCCGGTCATTTAAATTCTGGTAGCTGGATAAGGCGGTTCTCTAGTATTTGCTTGATCATATCCACAACGTTGGAGTGGGGAACGGGTAGACTTTTTCCTGTCGCTTCTTCAGGGTTAGGCGACGTCTTTCACCTTTTTCGTCTTTCTTTTCTATCTTATTCTCTTTCTCTTTCGAGGAGAACTTCAACGAGGCCGTATTAATGATCATTGATTCCTTTGTGGCACCTTTCACAATTTTCTCGGCGCCCTTCAACTCCTTCTTGTCTTTTTTCGTTTCGTGGCTCAAGAAGTCCCTCATTCCCCTGTTGGCAATACTTAGCTCCATGTCATGGGCACGGGTCACCAATTCTTCAAAGGTACTGGTGAGGGGAAATTAGAAGTCAAATTATTCAACAACTAAAATCTCTTGGACGTGGTATGTGATGCATGTTCCTAAGATATGCGTTAATAGTCATGCGTCGATGGTCATGCGTTAGAATGATAATGCGTTAACGGGTGTATGCGATGACCATGCATCCTGTCACAAGTTTTCTTGCGTTCACGCCAAGTATAATGCAAATGCAAGTTTCTCAGGTGATCCGAGGTCGAAGATGGGGACTTGTAGCAAAATGAATGCAGTGATGTACGTGCGGCGGTTTAAATAAAAGAATGAAGGAAGGTTGGTAAGTTAACCCTACTCCTACTCCTATCTAACAGACAACGCAATGAGACTATGCATGAGAGGTAAAGACACGACAACTCTTGACATGAAATAAATGAATGGGAAAATAGATAAAATGTAGAGATGATTTCATTGCAATCCTTAAGAGTGACCGCAAGGGCAACCCTAGTCAACTCAAGCCGTTCAATCATGCTACACACACGTGAACCTAACTCTAGGACATATGCGGAGTATCTACGATATTGCCGAGAAGCCTATGCCTACCTAGACCTCCATAACCAGCTCACTAGCTCTCACCGCATGAGCGTGGCTGTCGCATAACCCCTTATCCTACTTCCTAAATGCGTGCAATATCCAATCTGTAAGGTGCATATGTTGTGTGATAGCAAACGAAGCTTATCTCTAAGTTTCCCATTCTTGCCTATGCGTTACAATCCACTCTCTCGAGTCTTAGATTTGTGTTTTAGACTACTCTCCCAAGTATGCCTAAATGATGAATGAAGTGCTCATAGTACAAGGTAACCGCATGAACTCTACTGACCTAAGATTGTTCCTATCTCTAGTCACCAATGCATACATTGCTTAATGCGACCAACCATTTACCTTCCCGGGCAGTTGGTTATTGCTGACTCTACTCATAGACAAGCAATGTGTTAGCCTATAGATAAGCGTTGCCGCAGCTTCACACTAAGAAAATAAGGTTATTCACACACTCATGCAATACACACCTCTCGGCAGGTTGCTACATGCTTCATATCCCACTAAGTGTTGCAATGAAAGTAAAGATGCTAAGTAAAGAAGATGGAGATGGAGTCGAAGGAAACAGAGAAATGCATTGAAAACAAATTGTATTAATTCCTTAATCACAAAATGTCATACAATACAATATGAGAAAAGAAAGGAAAATGAAATGACTGGCTAGAAGCAAAGACTTGCTTCTAGAAGATGTGCGCCAATGCTATCGGATGCCATGGATGGGTGGACGAGCTGACTTTCTCGAGATCTAGCTCCGGTCGAAGTCTATGATCGTCACTCGGAATGGACGAATGAGGTGAAGAAGTCTCAAGCATCTTCTCACATATTTTATCTAGATCACAGGGAAAATCCCCAGATAACTTGAATTTCTGCTCATCGGCTTCTATTTATAGAGCTTGGGTCACCGACAGCATTAATGGACTGCTCTGAGTCTGACATTCGGTGTGTTAGTCCTTTTTGAACCTCTAACACTAACGACGTGGTAGGTGAAATATCAACATCATCTTTTGGTTTATCATCTCAGAGTTCTCTATCGGTTGATATAATCGATGACTGGGTCCATTTTTCTTTGTTTGGTAATTTTCAGCTCTATCATGCTGACGGTGCGCCTAGTATTGTAGAAGCGATTCAAGAATTCTCTTTCAAATTGCTCCCAGCTGTCAATCACCTTAGGCTTTAAGTCTATGTACCAGTCAAAAGTTTCCTTTGAAGGTTCTGACGAATTGCTTGACTAGTAGAACTCCCATTGTTTTCACATTATCGCATGTTTCTACGATGTGGGTGATGTGTTGCTCTAGGTTTCCCTTTCTATCGAATTACTGGAACTTTGGGGGTTGATACCCTGCATGCATTTTCAGATTGTTGATCCTCTAGGTGTATGGCTTGGAATACATGAAGGAAGTTTGAGCCAACTCTCCATATTGAGCTCTTATAGAGGTCATGATCATGTCTTGTAGTTGTTGGACAGACAGAGAGGCGACCGAGGCTGACTGTTACAGTTGATTATCTTGCAGCACGGTCTTCCCCTTGTCAGTTGCTTTGACCGTGGGTGCTTGGCTTGATTCAGCAGCCTCTCGAGACTACATTTGTTCTCTCAGGCAGCGATCTCATGGACTCGCTTCTCGACGGCTTTCATCAGAAAATTAATCTTCCTTTCCATTTATGCCATGGTCGCTTCCGTCGTTACGTCTTCCATCATGACAGAAATCACATCTGACGGTAAATCTCTTTTCGGCTTACTGGAGGCGGAAGCAGAGTTGTCAAACATGGGGTTTTCCTTGATGAACACTCTGTTTTGTGGGGGTTCCATCATTTGTCTCAAGTTGTTGTGGTTGATGAGGAAGCTCTGCTCTTGCTCCTGGGTGACTTCTCTTGAGCGACTGCGGGTGATTGGTCCCATGTATGAGCCATTTGTGGAGGAAGCCTTGGATGCCATCTTCTTAGGTGCCATTTGCCTTGTTTGGATGTTGAGAGAAAGATGAGAGGTAGAGATGTCCCACCGGGTATGCCAATTTTTTCACACGAGGTTTCCAGAGAGACTTGTTTCGTGGAGTTGAATTTGAATTGGTATTGATGTTAATGTTGATTTGATGCGATGTGGTTCGATCTCCAGTACTTGATCCTCTGATACTCTCCCAGTTGGGTGGATGTGCTTGACTTGAAGGAGAAAAGCACTGAACATTCTTGAAGTAGAAGTCTTGGAAGAGTCTTTGTGTCTTCAAGGGTCTTCTGTTTTCTAGGATTGCATCTTCAGGAGTCTAGGGAGTCTTCTGCTTGTTGATGAATTCTGTCTGGCTCTCTGACTGCAGAAAATGCTGACCCCTCTAAATGAGGAAAGCTTCTCTATTTATGGCGTCATCGAAATTTGTGTTCAAATTCAATTCAGGACAAATGTCAACTCCTAATTGAGCCCAAATTTAATGATTTGGAATTTCGTCATTAATTTAGTAAATGACGTGGCCACTTGTGATTGGTCCAAAATTTCTCTTTCAACAACTATCACATGGGACATAAGATAACCAGAAAATGAAAACTTGATGCTTAATTATATATCACTAATCTATATCTCACAAAAGGTATTGTTTTGACTAAAATATTAGAATAATAATCTATTCTCCAAACAAATGAATTCTATCACTTAATAAATTGTGAGGCTCTATTAGCCCTTGTTTTAATTGAGGTGGTGAACATATGTGATTCCCCTATATCAAATGTTCTTGAAAGTAGATTCGTTATCAATATCTATAGTTGAACAACAATTATAAATACCAAACTTGTCAATATTCAAGGGTGAATCATCCATAAAAAATTTTGCAATTAAAAATACTGTATAATAATGAGTGTTGAACCAGTTGCACTTCATCTTCCACTTCCCCTTTTGGAACCTATTAAGCATATTGATGATCCACATGTGCAAGCAATAGGAAGGTTGGCGATGGAACACCATAACAAGAAAACAAGAGACAATTTGAAGTTCGTGCGTGTGGTGAATGGTTTGAGTGGAGAAACCCTTCGAATTGGGTGGGAAAATAAAAGTATTATATCACCTTGTGGTGGAGGCTGAAACTACCGATAGAATTAATTGGACATATGTGGCCAAGGTGTCAGAGATTATCAGATGCTGCCCAATACCGTATGAGTTCAAATATTTTGAACCTGTTCTCCCCTACAATTACAAGCCCTAATATTGGCCTCATCTCTCTACTTAGCTTAAACAAGTTGTACCGTTAAAGTCTTTATGTATGAATAATATTGGCACAGTATGAATAAAAATAGCAAATACTTATCCATTAAAGTCTTTGTGAATTCATGCATGGGAATGCCTTTTCTTTCTGCACATTCTATTATAAGATATCAACGTAGAGAAAAGTACTATTATCACAAAATACATGAAGATGCCAACTCACTAACTCGAAATATCTTATATTTACACTATATCGGTCATTCATTTTCGTACTATATATATACTAGTAGCAATACTAGTTATATTCAATATATATTAAACATAATTTGTTATATGAAAAGTCAAGTGTCTATAAGAATTAAATGAAGATTTAGTGATTCATGTCATGATTTTTTAAACTTTCACGTTAATATCACTCTGTCCCAACAAAAATATTTATAATAAATTTTGTAGTTTGGTCACATCTCCAACTACTATGGTGCATTTATCAAATAAAAAATTACCTCTGCAATTAGTTGGAAACCAACTTATGGAAAATTGTTTAATTAAAATATTAATTTTGATACATAATATTTTAATTAAAAGTGGAAAATGTGTTTATATTCTGTTAAAATGTGTTTATATTATGTTAACAATCATTCAAAAACCCTAACAAAATTTACTACTTCCTTTATAGAAAGAAAAAAGAAAAAGAAACAAGAAACAAGAAATAAAAGTGGGAAAATTCTTTTAAACTGAAAAACTACTAAAAATATTTTTAATTATAGCAAAATGTCACAGTCTATCAGTGATAGACACTAATAGACACTAATAGATATCTATCAGTGATAGATGATAGTAATTTATCGGTGTTTATTAGAGTGATAAATAGTGACATTTATCAGTGTTTATCAATGATAAATAGTGATATTTTCCTATAATTGTAAATATTTTAGTCCATTTTATTGTATTTGAAAACAACCCTTAAAGTAATATGAGCAAAATAAATGCATCAACCATATTACAATATTTATTTTTCCAATCGAGCTAATTCTTTTAGACATATATGATCTATAATACATTAAATAATATTAAGATGCTTTCATTAAGCGGGCACTTTTTTTCTACCTATTAAAGGTTCTAGTTTTCTTATCTAAGATGGATTATTTTTCCTCAGAGATATTCTCAAAATATTTACGTTCATGAATGACTCAATTCTATAAAAAGATTAGCATGATGAACAGTGAGAAAGTGTTTCTAAGTGAAAGTTTTAGGACCTTTTTTGGATGACTTAAAAGAAAAAATGTTTTATTAAAAACTAATTTTCATTTAAACACTTTTAATAAAAACTCATTAAAATAAAAGTATGCATGTGGATGGCGACTTTTTTCAAAAGTGTTTGAATGTCTATTCGGTTTGTTATACACTAAAAGTGTATTTACTAATTTCAAATTACTATAAAAGGCCGCTAACGGTGATGGCTAGAGATGGTGGTTGAAGGCACTCGTTGGAGATGGTGGTCAGAGATGGCCGTTAGAGGTTGTTGGAGTGGTGACCAGAGGTGGCTAGTGGAGGTTGGAGGTTGACCGACGATGGTCGTAAGAGATGGTAATCGAAGGCTGGGCAGAAAAGTCGTCGGAGATTGTAGTCAGAGGTTGGTCCCTGAGGTCATCGGAGATGATGACCGAAGGTTGGCTAGCGGTGGTCACTAGAGGTGGTGGCCAGAGTTATCTAGCGGCGCTCAAGTAGTGGTCGGAGTTTCTAACAAAAATTACGGAGAAATTAGCCATTAAACATTCAAAATTCATTTTTCTAAAAGTTGGTTTCTAGTGTTTATACTAAACCAACTTATTTTAGAAACATATTTTTTCAAAATTCATTTCAGGTGGTTTCCAAACACATGATATTTTGCCAATATAACTTATTCTTTACATTAATCACTTGAAAAGATATACTGAACACACCCTTATTTCTTAAAAAGGTTTCGACGATTTTCAACCAGCAAGTGCTATTAAAAAAATAGTTAACTTAAAGTATACTAATTAACTATGGGTGACACACATTTCTAGACAAGCATGAGACTGAGGATGTAACTCAATCGAAGAAGCTTCTAAAGATGTCACTAGGGTATTATCAAATTATTAGTAAGTAGGCAAACTTGAAGCATTTGTAGTAGGAATCTCTAGCAAAGGATGAGGCAACACAAATTTTGTAAAATATCACCTGGAGTAACACCATCATCAGAATCACATTAGATGAAATGGAAAACGTTGCTTACAAAAACGTGCATCCCTTGGAAGGACAATCTTTCTATCAGTAATATCATAAAGACAATATCCTTAAACTCTAGGAGGATATCAAAGGAAAACACATGGCAATGCTTGGGATGAAACTTGGATCTATTTGTAGAAGGAGTAGAAACATAATATAAACAACCAAAAACACAGAGATAACCATAATCCATATCAAAACCATGCAACACAGAAAAGGGAACCCGATTAGAAAGCAATGTTATATGAGTCGGATTAATGAGAAAGGTGGAGTAAGAACACAATCACCCTAAAATCATAAAGGAACCCATGATTGGAGTAAGAACACAATCACCCCAAACAACTAATGGAAATTAAATTATACTGAAATTGTGCAATAAAAAGCACATCATGAAGCATCAGTGTTGGAAAAAGAGATAGATCCCTAATGAATTCGATTTCCACACGACAATTATTAGAAAGAACCACGACAACATCGAAAATATATCGCCAATTATGCATTCAACAATGAAAAAACATGTGTCTAGATGCTCCTGAATCCAATATCCAATGACTTTTTAAGAAATGACTATTAATTGGGTTAGAAGTCAAAGAGAAAAAAATACATGATGTATAAGCTACAATAGGCACAAGTGTAACAGAATGATGCGTGGGTAACATTTCCATCAATTGAGTATACTAAGTAGAATTCAAGCTATAGAAAATATTTAGTTGGGCAACTGAATTAGTTCCAAACACAGCAACCGAAGCAACAGGTGAAGGTTTAACACCAGAAGTATTAGAAATGGATGCAAAATTTGAAAATCGAAACTTATCCCTTGGGGGATAACCATGCAACTTAAAACTTCTGCCAACAACGTGACTTTTAATCTCACAATGCCAACAAATGAGAGAAGGTCTCAAATAATCTTCCTTTCGATTTTGATTATTAACTAAAGTATTCTTCTTCGAAGCATGAACATCAGCAAGAAAAGTAAGAGAATCAGCAGGAGCAATGAAATAACTGTTGCTCCAGATAATTATGATCAACTTGTTTGAAAGCCAAAACTACTCACGGTCAAGTATACTTCAAGACTCAGGGAAGACTGTATGCTTAAGGCTTAAAGACTCTTCAATCGTTTACTTAAAGGCAGCTCTATCATGTAGACAAAGATCCAAAGAACTAGATGATAGTTCAATTATGTAAACGATAGTATGAAGCACTAGACGATCGTGTAGACGATAGTTGAGAAGAACTAAACAATCGTATAGATGACAGCTGATGAGCTAGACGATTGTATAGAGATGCGATGTGGAGCAAAACGATCGGGTAAACGATGCAATAAGAACTAAACGATCGTCACTACTTAAGTAAATTCTAGACGATCATAGAGAAAGAAAGAAAGAACATAAGAATTTAAGTGGTTTGGCCAAAGGCCTACTTCACTGTGCAAATTGGAAGGGTCTCTTTTATTATTTCTTCTTCAAATTTCTTACAGAATGAATGCCTTGCTCTCTCTTTTTTTATTCTCACATTCATTTTCTTTTTATACAAACGCTCATAGTCAAAGAAGAAGCTCGGGTGCTTACAACAACATAACAGAATAAGACGACAATGTTCAACTGCGTGCAACTTCATTTCTTGTCTTCTGTTCTTTCTGTAACAATCTACACCTTTGTAAACATCCAGAATAAACTTCCCTTTTTGCTTGTTGAGCTGACTTGAGCTAACCTTTTTCTGGTAACTCAAACCCGAGGAGGTCCAAGCATCAACCAAGCTTGCTTAAAGGAACTGTCTTGGTTAGCATATCAACAACATTGTTTGAGGTATGTATCTTTACTACCTCAACTTCCCTTTTCTTAATCTCTAATCTGGTAAAATGATACTTAATGTCAATGTGCTTGGTCTTGTGAAACTGTTGGTTTTTAGATAAGTAGATTATGCTCTGGTTGTCACAATATATTCTTACCTTTGTTTGTGTAATGTCGAAATCGTTTAGTAATCCCTTCATCCACAAACCTTCTTTCACACCCTCAAACAGTGCTATAAACTCAGCTTCTGTTGTGGAAAGGACCACTATAGACTGCAAACTAGTCTTCCATCTTATCAGATTGTTTCCCCATAGGAAAACATAGTCTGATAGTGAGCACATTCTATCCAGATCCCCTACATAATCAACCTCAACATAACCATATATTTCATCATTGGAAGGCTCATTCTGTCTATATAAAATCCTTGCTTCCTTTGATGAAAAGAGTGTTAGGGTTGATGCCCCAAACTCTCGTTGGGTCATGTAGTTTGTAAATACAGTTTTGAACAAACGTTTGAAGTGTAATAATGTATGATATTTTCTTCACTTTTGTCTATGGAATATGGATGTTTTAATTACTTTACCACAAACCAATAAACTAAGATCCCTGGTTGTCATTGTAACTTAAGCATGTATGTGGAGACAGACAGGTGGATCATGTCTTAAGTGATAATCAAAATGGTCTGTAGTATATGAATATAGAAGGGAAACCTTATCCTGGTAACGCTTCGGATGCGGCCCGCTTTGTAAGATAGTTACAAGTGTTGTGACTTGCTACATATAGTTTGATCTTGATCATTCATGTGGAGACATGTGAGCGAGGATGTCCTATACAAAGGAGTTTGTATAAGACCGGACCACGAAGTGTTATAGTCACGTTATATAACGTCGTTCATGATAGAGATTTCATTTCACTAGGATGACCATAGGTAACATGACCTCAATCGCGAGTGAGCTTGGAACTTCTGCCTTTAAGGGCGGTCCTTTGATTTGCATGGGTGCGAGTGGCCAGATCGCCGACTCAAATCTACCACTTTAGGGATTCGTCTGATTTGGGAGCTGGGAACTCAACTACATAAGATACAATTCACTCCTTCCCTGAAGGTGAAGTAAGTAGATAAATTGTTCCCTTAAGGGTTGATTCCGAGGCTTGAACGATGTGCAACACATACCTTCTCATGGCCTGAGACGTGTCCAAACATAGTAGAACTATGTTGTATTGTTCATTAGAGGGATCAGTGGTACTTAAAAAGTTATATGTAACTAAAGGGGAAAAACGGTAATTCGCCCAACTGTAATTACGAGCATCTATGAAGGGTTATTGTATTGTTGATTGGTTATATCCGATGGACATATGCAACTATCTGTTTTTAGTGGAATGCCTGGCAGTTAATGGATGGTGGAACTCGTGGCTAAAGAGTTTAGTCAGCTATTCACGTACCGTTGGAGCTTCGAGCCATAGGTTCATAAGGTTCCCTTGGTAGCTTAATGAATGCAAGTTAAGAATCAGTTTTTAGGTAGTTTGAAGTGTTCAAATTGATTATAAGGGTTTGATTATATATGATATAATTAAACAGGTCAATTATATAAGATATAGTTGACATGATGTATGAGATACATTAATTGGAGGAAAATGATATAAATATGATTTATATCTAGTAGAGGAGAAAAACACTATGGTTCATATGTTGCATATGATGTGATATTAAACCATAGGCTGTAAATATAATAAGATTATATTTATTTTTTAATTTAGCAATTATGGAATAATTGTGCTAGTTTTTTCTCCGTAACCAAATGAGTTAGTGGGAGGTTGCATTCAGTTTTCATAATTGAAGGATAAAATGAAATTTGTTTTCATTTTGCAAAAGGATCAGAGATTCGCTCACTGAATTGTGTATCCTGTCTATCCCATAGCAAACCAAGAGCATACACGATAGCTCACACATGCGTAGTTTACTAAATGATCGCATAGAATTTACTAAACGACCGTCTAGGTCTTTCTAAACGATCGCGTGCCTGAGCGTTTTACTAAACGATCGTCTGTACGATCTCGCCCCTTTTACTACACGATTGTGTACCTATACCCAAATGATCAAGCATCGTCTATACGATAGACACCCGATATCTCCCACTTGCTTGGTCGTGGTAAACAATCGTCTCATCCTCATTCCCTCTACCAAATCCAACAGAGCCCACACATCTTAGATTCTTACTCTGAGAATACCAAGTGTTCCAAGTGGTGGTGTCTTCCCTGCTGCCTTATTCGTGAGGAGTCTGTTCGTGGGTAGACGACGTAGCGATTTAATGGGCGATAGCTTGGACAATCTCAGCGAGAGCGAGAGGTGCAGTCTGTTTGATGAGAGTGAGATTTCTGTGAAGAAGGGTTCTTCAACTGGTATGCATCTTGTTCTCTTTGTTGTTTATAGTTCAAAGCATGCCGTAATTTATTGTTAAATGCATGACTAGTCTATTTGATTGTGAATGCGGTAATTCTGTCATATTGAGTTTGAAACGATTTTGCTTTTACTCAAAGGTACTCATTGATAAGAGTTCCTTCACTGAGATACCTCAGTATCCATTTGACTGCTTCGCAATGTTGTTTACTAGGATTTTCCATGTAGCTACTGACCAAACTTGTAGCATAGGACAGATCTGGTCTGGTTGAAGTCATTAGGTACATCAAAGATCCCACTGCTTGGGAATAGGGAACAACTTTCATATGGTTTATGTGATCTTCATCTGAACTTTTTAGATTGTTTGCAGCTGAAAGCTTAAAATTAGTAGCAAATGGAGTGCCAACTGGCTTAGCACCATCCATCTTGAACCTCTGCCATATTTTTTCACAATATTCTGATTGACTCACATACAATCTATCATGTCTTCTATCTCTTTCAATTTCAATGCTTAGAATCCTTCTAGATTTCCCTAGGTCTGTCATATCAAACTCTTTCTTTACGAGCATATTGACATGCTCCAACTCTTCTTTGGAACTTCTAGCGAACAACATATCATCTACATAAAGGAGTAGGTAAACTGGTTCCTTGAAGATTTTAAAGTTTGTATACACACACCAATCATAGGAGCTTCTCTTGAATCCCATTTTAAAGACCACTTCATCAAATCTTTCATACCAACACCTTGGTGACCGCTTGAGCCCATAGATAGACTTGTTTAGTAGACACACCAAGTCTTATTCTCCTTTCTTCACATATCCTTGAGGTTGCATGTAAATAGTCTCATTCAACAATCCATGTAGGAAAGTTGTCTTTACATCCAATTGGTCTAACTCCAAGTCCTTTTGAACAACTAAGGAGAGGAGTAGCTTAATGGACGTGTATTTCACCACTGAAGAAAAGTCCTCAGTGTAATCAATATCTTTCTTTTGTGTGAACCCCTTAGCAGTTAGTCTTGCCTTGAATCTAGTCTTTTGTACCCCTGGAATTTCTTCTTTGAACTTGTAAATCCACTTACATGAAATAGGTTTGTACCCTTTAGGCAAAGGTACTAGTTTCCAGGTATTATTTTGGTTGAGGGACCTCATTTCATCATTGATTGCCTCGACCCACTGTCTAGCATCATGACTGTTAGTTGCTTCCTCAAAACTGGTGGGTTCATTGTTGCTTAATGAAATGGCAACACTTAAAGCATCACTAGCAAAGTGAGATTCTTGATATCTTGCAGGGGGTACAATGGTTCTTCTACTTTTGTCTCTTGCTAAGGAATAATTCTGTAAATCTCCTTGTGCCTCTACTTGTTCACTTGACACAAGTTCAATGGTCTCACTAGTGTCATCACCTTCAACTTCTACATTTTAAGAAGAAGAAGAATCCTTAATCATTTTGAGGCTCCATCTCAAACTTTAGGCTACTAGTCTTAGACATAAATGTTGATGGTTGCTCAGACATCATAAAAAATTCATTTTCTCTGAACACAACATCTCTACTATTAACACATCCCTTTTTAACAGGATGCCATAGTCTATAACCCTTCACTCCCAGTGTAAAGCCTAGAAACATGCATTTGACAACCCTAGGTTTCAACTTACCTTGGCTTTGATGCACATAGCCTACACACCCAAACACCTTCAAGTGTTCCAGCATGGGAAGCTGTCCTATCCACCTTTCTTCTGGAGTTTTAAGCTCAATGGACTGATGTGGACACCTATTTAGAGTGTAGATCATGTAGGAAACAACTTCAGCCAAAATATTTTCAGGCAAAAGAGCATTGGATAGCTGATCACCCTTTCAAGCACTGTTTTGTTCAATCTTTCAGCACTCTATTTTGTTGAGGTGTATACCTCACTATTCTATGCCTCAATATGCCATTCTCCCTGCACAAAACTCTAAACCATTGTTCGTTCTCAAGTCTTTAATATGTTTAGAGGTTTGTTTTTCAATCAAGGTCTTTCATTCTCTAAATCTACTAAACACTTCATGTTTGGTTTTTAGAAAGTAAACTCAACTCTTCCTTGAGTAGTCATCAACAAAGGAAAGAAAGTACCTTTCTCCACTTAGAGAAGAAAAGTGAGCTTGCCCCTATAAATCTGAATGCACATATTCAAGTATCTCTTTGGAAGTATGTTGTTCTTTAGGGAAGCCTTGCCTTGTTGCTTTGCCAAGGATGCAATGCTCACAAAACTTCAAGCTATCTCTAACACCTTTAAGAAGAATCCCCTGTATTAAGAGAACTTATCCCTCTCACACTAATATGGGATAGCCTTTTGTGCCATTTGCACATCTTTAATGACATACAAGCCACTAACTTTGGGTTCCACCAACACTACTTTTGAGTCTTTAATTATTTCAAAAGTGCCTCCAACTTCTCTGTATTCACAACCAATGGAGTCAAACATCCCCAATGATAGGAGATTTCTCTTCAATGTAGGAATATACCACACATTCCTCATCAACTTCACCGAACCATCTTGCATTTTTCGATGTAGATCAGCCCTCCATCCCACTTCTTTTAGGTACAAAACCATCCTTTAGATCGTGTCATATGGATTGAACAACCAGAATCTATCACACAATCTTGAGACTCCATAGAATTCTACTCTCCACACTCTTCAGTTGTAGCCAAGGCATCTGAATACACAAGGGAATTTTCCCCTATAGCATCCTTAGTCTATTTTCCTCCCTTATTCTATTGGTTCTCTACCATACTTCATGGCTATCTTGACATGTTTTAATAATTCTGGTAGAGATTTAAGTAAGATGAAAGCTTCATTTTCTTCCTCAATATTGACTCCTATTGATTTGAATTCTGATGATAGTCTCTTGAATTCATTCAAATTATCATCTTGTATGTGAAAAAAATCTTTCCCTCAAGAAAGCTTGACTAAGCAAGTCTTTGTTGAGATAAATCTCGTTTAGTTTTTTCCAGAGGTCATAAGCAGTAGGCTGGTCAACAATCTGCCTTAAAACCCTATCTGTAACATTTAAGATAATAGTTCTATAAGCATTTACCTCTATTGTCTCTTTCTCTACATCAGTGAGCATTTCAGGGTATTTTGCAGGGTGTGTGATGGCCAGAAGTGCCTTTTACTGACCCAAAACTGCCTTAATCTTTGCTTTTAATAATTCAAAGTCTGTCTTACCATCAAACTTCTCGATTTCATACCTGGTTGTAGCCATTCTTGAACTTCAAGATTTACTTATTTGATTCTAAGTATGCAAGAATTCAAATCTTGGATTTATCTTGAACTGTTCACTGAGCTCTGATACCACTTGTTGCCTTAGATAACTATGATCAACTTGTTTGCAAGCCAAAACTACTCAGCTTTAACGGTCAAGTACACTTCAAGACTCAAGGAAGACTGTATGCTTAAGGCTTTAGGACTCTTCAATCGTTTACCTGAAAACAGCTCAATCGTACATACGAAGCTCCAAAGAACTAGACGATAGTTCAATTATGTAAACGATAGTACGAAGCATTAGACGATCGTGTAGGCAATAGTTGCAAATCGGGAGGGTCTCTTTTATTACTTTTTCTTAAAACTTTTTACAGAATGAATGTCTTGCTCTCTCTCGTTCTATTCTTTCATTCCTTTTCTTTTTATACAGGTGCTCATAATCACCGAAGAAGCTCTAATGGTTACAACAGCATAACTGAAAGAAGACGATAATGTTTAACTGCTTGCAACCTCATTTCTTGTCTTCGGTTCTTCCTGTAACAATAACAAATTTATCGTTGATGTCTTCTTGTACAATAAATGAAAAAACTTTGGTAATAGAAGGAATCAGAAAAATTAGAAAATCTTTATTTTAATTTTTAATTCTGAGCAATTATCAAATGTTGAACTGTTTATATGCAATCAAGGGACTATTTTGTATTAATTTAAATACTCTTATTATCCTAAATTTTTTACTCTATGAATTTATTTGATAATGCACTTTTCGTTTCTCTATTGTTTCTTGTTTATGCTTGTTTCTATTTTTTTTTTTTAAATTAGAAATACATATGTGTGATAATTATTTCTATTTCTTGTTACTTGAAAAATGAACTTCTTTTGACTTGAAATTTCGGAGGTTTAAATTTTCACGCATGCAGTGCTTAGGTGTAGTGAGGTGGTGTGTGCTTATTTAAAATAGGTGAACCCTAATTTTCTACATACATTTTGCAAGAAAGGAATACTGTACAAAGCATCTATTGCAAGAAAAAGTGGCAAGGAATCTTCTTTCTTTTGATGTTAATCCTTTTCTTTTTAAAGAAAAAACGGAAAATTAAGTATGGCATGAAATTCTAACCTTAAATGAGATCCTTTGTAGGAACTATCCGTAATAACAAATTTGCAAAATGAATTACACTATATTTTAAGTTATTAGAACAAGATCTGCAAATAAAATCCTATTGAATTAACAAAATTTTAGCTCTCATATTTAAGTTGGGGTAATTTTCTCACATGGAATCAGTCATGGAAAAAAAATTATGAAACCATATGAGAATTTAAAAGATAGACACAAGGTTTTTTTTTTTTTTAATTTTTAAATTTGTTTTCTACTGTAGGAAAAGAAAAGGAAAAAAAAGGCATAAAGTACTAGGAATAAAATAAATGTGTAGTCCATAGTGCAATATTTATTATTCCGTCAAGCTTAATGTTTTTAGTTAGATGATCTATAATGTATACAAATAAATATTCAACTGCTTTCATTTAGCCAACTCTTATTTTCTACCAAAGAAGCGGGGCTATTAGGGATTTTTTTTTCTCTAGATATTCTCAAAATATTTACAAGCATGAATCACCCAACTATAAGAAGATCAACCTGATGAACAATGAAAACTTTAAATGTACACATACATTGCTGTTAGAAGATTATTTTAAATTATTGATTAATCGTGTATTTGACATACCGTTTCGGGAAAAAAAAGTGTTTTAAAATGAAGTATTTAATTGTGTAGGATAATAAATGTTTTTAGAAAAGTTAATTTTACTTAAATACTTCTTACATGGTTTAAAATAAAAACACGCTTGTGTTTGGTTAATTTTTCTAAAAAAGATTTTCATGTATAAATGTTTTTGGTTTGCTGTATACTCAGTATGTTTTTATTAACCACTATAAACTAATAATTTCAAATTTGTATAAATATTTTCACTAGTTTCACTAATCGACTTTTTTATTTTTATTTTTATTTTTTTAGCATATTAACAGCTCCTAAGACTGAGAAACCAACTTGTGTTTGATCCAATTTTATGATAGAATATGCTATGAAAATGTTCTTTGCAACCTAAGACGAAGCAACTATTACATTAACCTAAGTGTAGATCTATGCAACAAGTAAAACTTGGAGTATTTCACAAGATTGTTTAACAGTAATATCAAATCAGTAAGAAAAATCCTTTTTCAGTCTCCTTTTGTGGTGAATGTTTCTCTATTTATTTTTGTAGACTCTAAGCATGTTCATATCTCTTTTCTAAAGTATTCAAGCTTTATCTTAAACTCCTTAGTTACTTAAGGTTTCCTCCCCCATTATTACAGTAGAGAGGAAAACACATTAAACGGTAAGGATCATTTTCATTAGCTATTAATTTCCTTTAGGGGTTGTTCTTAGCAAACTTAGTTTTTTTTAGTGCTATTTAGTTCTTAAAATGTTGATTTAAGATATGAAAATTTGAAAGAAAAATAGTTCAAAATATTCCTAAAAGTAGTCTAAAATTGCGTTTTATCAGCTTACGCAATCTTTCTAGTTTTAGTTTAATTGATATAAAAATTAAAATGTGTTGGCTAAGAAACTCTGAAATCATGACTAGTAGCTTAAATTTAACTAAAAAATATATTTAAGACATTAAAATTAAGTTTTATGATTTATTTTGTATAGGGCTTAAATTCGGTGAAAATACTGTTATTTGGGTTTTAAATTTCTTACCTTAATCTTAAAATTTTCAAACTATTTTTATGTATTTTTTTAGGTATAGATTAGAGCTTAATATGATAATTAAAAATATTAACTTATGTGATTTATAAATTAATTTTATTATTAATGGTAACTATGATAATTAATGAGTAATATAGGTTAGCTAGATAAATTACTGTACTTAGCTAGCTAATGAGCTTCCTTTAGAAAAAGTAAATTTAATTTGTTCTAACTTAATTTAAATCAGGCTAGATATTAAATAGAAATCTTTAAAGGATTTAGATTTCAAGCGTAAGGTAAGTGGATTCTATAATAAATGATTGAATTGAGTGATTTTATGTTATTGTCTTGTTTAAATATAAGTTAATTGTAAGTTACTTGCCACCATAAAGTTCTAATTGAATGTTTTATAATTCATTTATGAATTTTTTGTTGGGTTATTGTTGTGATTGACTTTTATGAATGATTATCCATTGAGTTGTTTTCTTTAATTGTGATGCATTGAATCTTTGAATTTGATTATATATTATGAGTTATTTATTTAACTTCTTTTTTTTTTTTTTGTGATATTTGATTGGTATTTTGCAAAGCATGTTAATGTCTCTTAGAATTTAGGTTAGTATGTTTGATTAGTAAAATATGTTTAGGATAATTGTGGCAAAATTGTGTGGTACATTGTATTGAAGTCTAGTTAGTAGTCTTATGTGTCACGGAATTCGAAAAGAATATAATATGCATGAAATACCTAAATTAAGAAGTTATATTATGCAACTAGATGTATGATATGATAAGTATAGTTTCTACTAAGGGTTGGGTCATAGGAAACAAAACTAGTTCATGTCAATGGTATTTATAAGGGACAATTACCTTTAAATATTACATGCATAATTGACGATTATGGCTATATATTTTTGAGGTTATCGTGGTTCTTCCTAATAATTGTCGTTTGGAAATTGAATTCATTAGGGATCTATCCCTTTCTCCAATATTGATACTTCATGATGTGCTTTTTATTCCACAATTTCAGTATATTTTGATTTCCGTTAGTTGTTTGCACAAGATGAGAAAATTTCACTCAAGTTTACTAGTGATCATTGCCTCATACAGGACAAGTCAAGTTTGATCATGAGTGGCAGAGCTATGTGCCTGAACGGACTCTATTTGTTGTCTATTGCTGCTTTTTCCTCTACGGTTTTAGTGGACAATTGGCATAAATGCTTCCACCATCTTTCTTCTAAGTGCTTACATCTATTAAAAGATAATTTTTCTTTACCAGATTCAACACCTTTTAATTGTGATATTTATTCAGTTGATAAGAAGAGACATTTAACCTTTACATCAAATAATAATGTTTCATTGAATTTTTCTTTTATCATGTCCATTGTGATATATGGGTCTATTTAAGCTACAAGTTATACTGGATATAGATATCTTTTAACCTTTTTTTATGATGGTTCACGATTCACTTGGGTTTATCTCATGTGAAACAAATCAGATGCACTTTCTATCATTCCTCCATTTTTTTCAGCTTGTTCAAACTTACTTTTCCAAGGTTATTGAAGTATTTAGGTCAGATAATGCATGAGCTTAGATTTTATTTATTTATTTATTTATTTGCTAAAAAGAGAATTATCTATCAATACCTTTGTGTTGAAATGCCTCAAAAAAATTCGATCATTGAGAGGAAGTATCAACATCTTCTTAATGTTGCTATAGTTTTGTTTTTCCAATCATAGGTTCCTTTATGATTTTGGTTTATGATTTTGGGGTGATTGTGTTCTTACTCCACCTTTCTCCTTAATCGGACTCATATAACGTTGCTTTCTAATTAGGTTCCCTTTTTTATGTTGTATGGTTTTGATGTGGATTATTTTTATCTCCGTGTTTTTGGTTGTTTATTTTATGTTTCTACTCTTTCTACAAATAGATCTAAGTTTCATCTCAAGCATTGCCATGTGTTTTCCTTTGATATCCTTCTAGAGTTGAAGGATATTGTCTTTATGATATTGCTGATAGAAAGATTATCGTTTCAAGGGATGTACATTTCTGTAAGCAACGTTTTCCAATTCATTCTATATGCGATGTTGATGATGGTGTTACTCCAGGTGATATTTTATAAAATTTGTGTTGCCTCGTCCTTTGCTAAAGATTCCTATTACAGACGCTTCAAGTTTGCCTACTTACCAATAATTTAGTAATTCTCTGTTGACATCTTTAGAAGCTTCTTCGATTGAGTTACATCCTCAGTCTCATGTTTGTTTAGAAATGTGTGTCACCCATAATTAATTGATATACTTTAGGTTAACTATTTTTTTTCATAGCACTTGTTGGTTGAAAATCATCGAAACCTTTCTAAGCAATAAGGGTGTCTTCAGAATATCTTTTCAAGTGATTAATGTAAAAGATAAAATATATTGACAAAAAATCATGTGTTTGGCAACCACCTGAAATGAATTCTGAAAAAATATGTTTATAAAATAAGTTGGTTCAGTATAAACACTAGAAACAAACTTTTAGAAAAATGAATTTTAAATATTTAATGGCTAATTTCTTCCTAATTTGTGTTAGAAATTCCGACCACCATCTCCGACGACTTTTTCGGCCAGCATTCGACCATCATCGGCAACCTCCAGCCTCCGCTAGCCACCTTCGATCACCACTCCGACAACCTCTATCGGCCATCTCTAACCACCATCTCCAATGACTACCTTCAGCCACCATCTCCAGCCATCACTGTGAGCGGAAAATTCTTTTATAATAATTTGAAATTAGTAAATACACTTTTAGTGTATAACCAAACGAACAGACTTTCAAACACTTTTGAAAAAAGTTGTCAACCACATGTGTACTTTTATTTTAGTGAGTTTTTATTAAAAGTGTTTAAATTAAAATGAGTTTTTGATAAAATATTTTTTTCTTTAAGTCATCCAAAAAAGGTCATAAAACTTTCACTTAGAAACACTTTTGTTCATCATGCTAATCTTTTTATAGAATTGAGTCAATCATGCACGTAAATATTTTGAGAATATCTCTAAGGAAAAAATAATCCATCTTAGTGAAGAAAACCAGAATCCCTAATAGACAGAAAAAAAGTGCCCATTGTATGAAAGCATATTATTTAATGTATTATAGATCATATAGGACTAAAAGAATTAGCTCGACTGGAAAAATACATATTGCAATATTGTTGATGCATTTATTTTGCTCATATTACTTTATAGATCATCTGACTAAAAATATTAAGCTTGACGGAATAATAAATATTGCACTATGGTTTACACATTTATTTTATTCCTAGTACTTTATGCCTTTTTTTTTTTTTTTCTACCGTAGAAGTAAAATGAAAAAAATAAGATTAAATAAATAAATAACACCTTGTATCTATCTTTTAAATTCTCATATTTTATTTGCTTTCATAATTTTTTTTCCATGTGAGAAATTTACCCCAACTTAAATATGGGAGCTAAAATTTTGTTAATTCAATACGATTTTATTTGCAGATCTTGTTCTAATAATTTAAAATATAGTGTAATGTTAAAAGCATAATCAATTTTACATCAATAATCTCATTTAATGTTAGAATTTCATGCCATACTTAATTTTTTCTTTTTTCTTTTAAAAGAAAAAGATTAACGTCAAAAGAAAGAAGATTCTTTACCACTTTTTCTTGCAATAGATGCTTTGTACGATCTTTCTTTCTTGCAAAATGTGTGGTGAGAATTTAAACCTCCGAAATTTCGAATCAAAAGAAGTTTATTTTTAAAAATAATTATCAAACATATGTATTTCTAATTTTTTTAAAAAAACAGAAACAAGCATAAACAACAAACAATAAAGAAACGAAAAGTGCATTATCAAATAAATTCATAGAGTAAAAAGTTTAGGGTAATAAGAGTATTTAAATTAATATAAAATAGTCCCTTGATTGCACATAAACGTTTCAACATTTGATAATTGCTCAGAATTAAAAATTAAAATAAAGATTTTCTAATTCTTCTGGTTCCTTCTATTACCAAAGTGTTTTCATTTATTGTACAAGAAGAACATCAACGATAAATTTGTTATTGTTACAGGAAGAACCGAAAACAAGAAATGAGGTTGCAAGCAGTTAAACATTATCGTCTTCTTTCTATTATGTTGTTGTAACCACCAGAGTTCTTCGTTGACTATGAGCGCCTGTATAAAAGAAAACGAATGAGAAAATAGAACGAGAGAGAGCAAGGCAATCATTCTATAAAAAGTTTTAAGAAAAAGTCATAAAAGAGACCCTCCCGATTTGCAACTATCATCTACACGATCGTCTAGTGCTTCGTACCATCGTTTACATAATTGAACTATCGTCTAGTTCTTTGGAGCTTCGGGTACACGATTGAGCTGCCTTCAGGTAAATGATTGAAGAGTCCTGAAGCCTTAAGCATATAGTCTTCCTTGAGTCTTGAAGTGTACTTGACCGTTAAAGCTGAGTAGTTTTCACTTGCAAACAAGTTGATCATAGTTATCTGAGGCAACAAGTGGTATCAGAGCTCAGTGAACAGTTCAAGACAAATCTAAGATTTGAATTCTTGCATACTTCGAATCAAATAAGTCAATCTTGAAGTTCAAGAATGGCTACACCCAGATATGAAAATCGAGAAGTTTGATGGTAAGACAGACTTTGAATTATGGAAAGCAAAGATTAAGGCAGTTTTGGGTCAGCAAAATACCCTGAATCGCTCACTAGTGCAGAGAAAGAGACAATAGAGGTAAATGCTTATGGAAATATTGTCTTGAATATTACAGATAGTGTTTTAAGGCAGATTGTTGACCGGCCTACTACTTATGACCTCTGGAAAAAACTAAACGAGATTTATCTCAACAAAGACTTGCCTAGTCAAGCTTTCTTCAGGGAAAGATTTTTCACATACATTGAATGAATTCAAGAGACTGTCATCAAAATTCATATCCATATGAAACAATATTGGGGAAGAAAACAAAGCTTTCATCTCACTCAACTCTCTACCAGAATCATTTAAAGATGTCAAGACAGCCATGAAGTATGGTAGAGAAAGAATCACTATAGAAGCAATCATTTTAGTAATAAGAGTTAGAGAACTAGAGTACAAATGAAAAAGAAAGATTGCCAAGGAGGAGAAGACTTGTTTTCAAAGGGGAAAACAAAGAACAATGGGAAGGGAAAGCAGAATAGTGGTGACAAGTCTAAGATCAAGTGTCATTTTTGCCACAAGCTTGGACACATGAAGAAAGACTGTTATGCCAGGAAGCTGAACGAACAGAACAAGTAAGGAAAACAGACCGAGGCTGCTATGGGGGAAAATTCCCTTATGTATTCAGATGCCTTGGCTGCAACTGAAGAGTGTGGAGAGTAGAAATCTATGGAGACTCAAGACTGCGTGATAGATTCTGGTTGTTCAGTCCATATGACACCATTTAAAGGATGGTTTTGTACCTACAAGAATTGGGATGGAGGGTTGATCTACATTAGAAATAACAATGCCTGCAGAGCTGTTGGAATTGGGTCTGTATCCTTGGAGAAACAAAATGGTTCGATGAAGTTGATTAGGAATGTGAGGCATGTTCCTACATTGAAGAGAAATCTCCTATCATTGGGGATGTTTGACTCCATTGGCTGTGAATATGGAGGAGTTGGAGGCATTCTTGAAATAATTGAAGACTCAAAAGTAGTGTTGGTGGCAATCAAAGTTAATGGCTTGTATGTCATTAAATATGTGCAAATGGCACATTCGACCTTGACAGCAACTGATGAAGAACCCATAGAAGATGAGTTATGGCACAAAAGACTATCTCATATCAGTGTGACAGGACTGCAAGTTCTCTTAAAACAGGGGATTCTTCTTAAAAGTGTTAGAGATAGCTTGAAGTTTTGTGAGCATTGCATCCTTGGCAAAGCAATAAGGCAAGGCTTCTCTGAAGGAAAAGATACTTCCAAAGAGATACTTGAATATGTGTATTCAGACTTATGGGGACCAGCTCACTCTCCTTCTCTAAATGGAGCAAGGTACTTTCTTTGCTTTGTTGATGATTACTCAAGGAAGAGTTGAATTACCTTTCTAAAAAACCAAAAATGGAGTGTTTAATAGATTCAAAGAATGGAAGACCTTTATTGAAAAGCAAACCTCTAAACATATTAAAGACTTGAGAACGAACAATGGTTTAGAGTTTTATAGAGAGGAGTTAAACTTGTTTTGCAAAGAGAATGACATGGTGAGGCACAGAATAGTGAGGTATACACCTCAACAAAATGGAGTTGCTAAAAGATTAAACAGAATAGTGCTTGAAAGGGTGATCAGTTGTCCAATGCTCTTTTTCCTTCGAAATATTAGGCTAAAGTTGTTTACTACATGATCTACACTCTAAATAGGTGCCCACATCAGTCCATTGAGCTGAAGACTTTAGAAGAAAGGTGGATAGGACAGCCTCCCATGTTGGAACACTTGAAGGTGTTTGGGTGTGTAGGATATGTGCATCAAAGCCAAGGTAAGTTGAAACCTAGGGCTATAAAATGCATGTTTCTAGGTTTAACACCGAGAGTGAAGGGTTATAGACTATGGCATCCTATTAAAAATAGATTTGTTAATAGTAGAGATGTTGTGTTCAGAGAAAATGAAATTTTTATGATGTCCGAGCAACCATCAACATCTATGTCTAAGACTAGTAGTACAAAGATTGAGGTAGAGCCTCAAAATGATTAAGGAACTTCTTCTTCTTCTTAAAATCTAGAAGTTGAAGGTGATGACACTGGTGAGACCATTGAACTTATGTCTAGTGAACAAGTAGAGACACATGGAGATTTACAGAATTATTCCTTAGCAAGAGATAGAACTAGAAGAACCATTGTACCCCCTACAAGATATCAAGAATCTGACTTTGCTAGTGTTGCTTTAAGTGTTGCCATTTCATTCAGCAACAATGAACCCACCAGTTTTGAGGAAGCAACTAACAACCGTGATGCTAGAATGTGGATCGAGGTAATGAATGATGAAATGAGGTCCCTCATCAGAAATGATACCTAGAAACTAGAACATTTTCCTAAAGGGTACAAACCTATTTCATGTAAGTGGATTTACATGTTCAAAGAAGAAATTCCAGGGGTACAACAGTCTAGATTCAAGGTAAGACTAGTTGCTAAGGGGTTCACACAAAAGAAAGGTATTGATTACACTAAGGTCTTTTCTCCAGTGGTGAAACACACATCCATTAAGCTACTCATCTCCTTAGTTGTTCAAAAGGACTTGGAGTTAGACCAATTGGATGTAAAGAAAACTTTCCTGCAGGGATTGTTGAATGAGACTATTTACATGAAGAAACTTCAAGGGTATGTGAAGAAAGGAGAATAAGACTTGGTGTGTCTACTAAACAAGTCTATCTATGGGCTGAAGTAGTCACCAAGGTGTTGGTATGAAAGATTTGATGAAGTGATCTTTAAAATGGGATTGAAGAGAAGTTCCTATGATTGGTATGTGTATACAAACTCTAAAATCTTCAAAGAACCAGTTTACCTACTCCTTTATGTAGATGATATGTTGTTGGCTGGAAGTTCTAAAGAAGAGTTGAGGCTTGTCAAGATGCTCGTAAAGAAAGAGTTTGATATGAAAGACCAAGGGGAATCTAGAAGGATTTTAGGCATTGAAATTGAAAGAGATAGAAGACATGATAGATTGCATGTGAGTCAATCAGAATATTGTGAAAAAATATGGCAAAGCATCAAGATGGATTGTGCTAAGCCAGTTGGCAGTCCACTTGTTCCTCATTTTTAGCTTTCAATTGCAAATAGTCCAAAAAGTTCAAATGAAGATATAAACCATATGAAATTTGTTCCCTATTCCCAAGTAGTGGGATCTTTGATGTACCTAATGACTTCAACCAGACAAGATCTGTCCTATACTACATGTTTGGTCAGTAGCTATATGGAAAATATTGGAAAATGACATTGGGAAGCAGTCAAATGGATACTGCCTTTGAGCAGAAGCAAGATCGTTTCAAACTCATTGTGACAGAATTACTGCATTTACAATAAAATAGACTAGTTAGGCATTTAACAATAAATTACGGTATGCTTTGAACTATAAAAAACAAATAGAATAAGATACCTACCAGTTGAAGAACCTTTCTTCACAGAAATCTCACTCTCATCAAATGGACTGCACCTCTCACTCTCACTGAGATTGTCCAAGCTATCGCCACCAAATCGCTACGTCGTCTACCCACGAACAGGCTTCTCACGAACAAGGCAGTAGGGAAGACACCACTACTTGGAACTCTCGGTATTCTCTGAGTGAGAATCCAGGAGGTATGGGCTCTGTTGGATTTGGTAGAGAGAAGGAGGAAGAGACAAACGTTTACCATGACCAAGCAAGTGGGAGATATCGAGTGTCTATCCTATAGACGATGCTTAATCATTTAGGTAAAGGTATACGATCCTGTAGTAACAGGGGCGGGATCGTATAGACGATCATTTAATAAAACGCTCAGATGCGCGATCGTTTAGAAAGGGCTAGAAGATCGTTTAGTAAATTCTATGTGATCGTTTAGTAAATCGTGCGTGTGTATACAACCGTTTAGAAACTTTGGGCTATCGTGTATGCTCTTGGTTTGCTATGGGATAGACAATATACACAATTCGGTGAGCGAATCTCTGATCCTTTTGCAAAATGAAAACAATTTTCATTTTATTCTTCAGTTACGAAAACTGAATGCAACCTCCCACTAACTCATTCAGTTACGGAGAAAAAATCGGCACAATTATCCCATAATTTCTAAATTAGAAAATAAATTTAATCTTATTATATTTACAATCTATGGTTTAATATCACATCATATGCAACATATGAACCATAATCTTTTTCTCCTCTACTAGATATAAATCATATTTATATCATTTTCCTCCAATTAATGTATCTCATACATCATGTCGACTATGTCATATATAATTGACCCATTTAATTATATCATATATAATCAAACTCCCTCTTGTCAATTTGAACACTTCAAACTAACCCAAAAACTGATTCTCAACTTGAATCTATTCCACTAAAGACCGACAGCTGCAATCTTCTCACCACAAATATATTTATGTGTCCATCGGATATAACCAATCAGCAGTATAATGACCCTTCATAGATGCTCGTAATTACAGTTGGGCCAATTTACTATTTTTCCCCTCTAGTTACATCTAACTTCTTAAGTACCACTAATCCCTCTAATGAACAATACAACATAGTCCTACTATGTGTGGACACCTCTCAGGCCATGAGAAGGTGTGTGTTGCACATTGTTCAAGCCTCGGAACCAACCCTTAAGGGAGCAATTTATCTACTTACCCCTACTTCAAGGAAGAAGTGAATTCTATCTTGTGTAGCTGAGTTCCCAGCTCCCAAATCAGACGAACTCTAAAGTGGTAGGTTTGAGTCGGCGATTTGGTCACTTGCACCCATGCAAATCAAAGGACCGCCCTCAAAGGCAGAAGTTCCCAACTCACTCAGGATTGAGATCATGTTACCTATGGTTATCCTAGTGAAGTGAAGTCTCTGTAATGAACGACGTTATATAACGTGACTATAACACTTCGTGGTCCGGTCTTATACAAACTTCTATGTATAGGACGTCCTCGCTCGCATGTCTCCACATGAATGATCAAGATCAGACGATATGTAGCAAGTCACAACACTTGTAACTATTCTACAAAGCAAGCTGCATCCAAAGCGTTACCAGGATAAGATTTCCCTTCTATATCCATATACTACAGACCATTTTGGTTATCACTTAAAACACGTTCCACTTGTATATCTCCACATACATGCTTAAGTTACAATGACAACCAGGGATCTTAGTTTATTGGTTTGTGGTAAAGAAATTAAAACATCCAATATTCCATAGACAGAAGTGAAGAAAATATCATATATTATTACATCACAAACTGTTCAAAACTGTGTTTACAAACTACAAGACCCAATGAGAGTTTAGGGCATCAACCCCAAACACTCTATTCATCAAAGGAAGCAAGGATCTTATATAGACAGAATGATCCTTCCAATGATGAAATGTATGGTTATGTTGATGTTGATTATGTAGGGGATTTGGATAGAAAGTGCTCACTATCAGGCTATGTTTTCTTATGGGGAAACAATCTGATAAGATAGAAGACTAGTTTGCAGTCTATTGTGGTCCTTTCCACAATAGAAGCTGAGTTTATTGTACTGTCTGAGGTTGTGAAAGAAGGTTTGTGGCTAAAGGGATTACTAAACGATTTTGACATTACATAAACAAAGGTAAGAATATATTGTGACAACCAGAGCACAATCTACTTATCTAAAAACCAACCGTTTCACAACAGAACCAAGCACATTGACATCAAGTACCATTTTATCAGACAGGAGATTAAGAAAAGGGAAGTTGAGGTAGTAAAGATACATACCTCACACAATGCTGCTGATATGCTGACCAAGACAGTTCCTTTAAGCAAGATTGGTCGATGCTTGGACTGAAGGAAATCGGAATCGAGATTTCCATGAGCAGCAGAACAAGACTATTCCAAATTACAATCATGAATGAACATATATTTATAGTCGTCTTCCAAAAAAACGGTTATGCTATTCATACAGAAATTACAGCATGTAAAATACAAAGGAAAAGAGAGTAAAACTCTACACACATAGAAGGATGCGTCTCCACGCTTTGATGCGCATGAAAACTCAAACAACAGCGACCTCGAACGCCCGATCTACACGACCGCAACATCGCATGAACACAGCACGAACACTTCGCGCTCGTCCTCAACGTTCTCCTCGGTCACGAACAACTCCGCAACACGAACGGCCTCCATAAAACCTTGACGGTGTCGAGTTGAGTCTGACACCACCAACAAGGCGACCTTGGTATTCTCGCTGTGAGAATCCAAAGGGTGGGCTCTGTTTGGACCTGGTATGAGCAGACGAATGGAGGAAACAATGTTGCATACACGATTGGGCAAGTAGAAGATGGCTGAGACCTATCGTATAGGTCGATGCCCAATCGTTTAGATAAAGTTATAGGGTTAGAAGTCAAAGGAAAAAAAAATACCTAATGTATTAGCTACAATAGGCACAAGTGTAACATAATCAAATTTTGCAGCATTAAGATGGGTGGGTAACATTTCCATCAATTGAGTATACTGAGTAGAATTCAAAGTATTGAAAAATTTTAGTTGGGCAACCGAATTAGTTCCAACCACAGCAACCGAAGCAATAGGCGAGGGTTTAACACCAGAAGTATTAGAAACTGATGCAAAATTTGAAAACCGAAACTTATACCCTAGGGGATAACCATGCAACTTATAACATCTATCAACAACGTGACTTTTAATCTCACAATGCCAACAAATGAGAGAAGGTCTCGGATAATCTTTCTGTCGACTTTGATTATTAACTAAAGTATTCTTCTTTGAAGCATCAACATCAACAAGAAAAGTAAGAGAATTAACAGGAGCAATGAGATAACTATTGCCCCGGATAACTATGATCAACATATTTCAAAGCCAAAACTACTCAGCTTTAACGGTCAAGTACACTTCAAGACTCAGGGAAAACTATATGCTTAAGGCTTAAAGTCTCTTCAATTACTTGAAGGAAGCTCAATCATGTAGACGAAGCTCCAAAGAACTAGATGATTCTATAGACGATAGTTGAGAATAACTAAACAATCGTATAGATGGTAGCTGATGAGCTAGATGATCTTATAGACAATGCAATGTGGAGTTCAATGATCGTGTAAACGATGTGATACGAACTAACGATCGTGTACATGATACTTAAGTAAATGCTAGACGATCGTAGAGAAAGAAAGAAAGAACACAAGAACTTAAGTTGTTCGGCCAAAGGCCTACGTCCACTATGCAAATCAGGAGGGTCTCTTTTATTACTTCTTCTTCAAACTTCTTACGAAATGAATGCCTTGCTCTCTCTCGTTCTATTCTCTCATTCGTTTTCTTTTTATACAGGTGCTCATAGTCAACGAAGAAGCTCTGGTGGTTACAACAACTTAACAAAGGAAGACGACAACGTTCAACTGCCTGTAACTTCATTTCTTGTCTTCGGTTCTTTCTGTAACAATCTTCACCTTTGTAAAAATCCAGAGTAAACATCCTTTTTTTCTTGTTGAGCTGACTTGAGCTAACCTTTTTCAGGTAACTCGAACCGAAGGAGGTCCAAGCATCGACCAAGCTTGCTTAAAGGAATTGTCTTGGTTAGCATATCAGTAGCATTGTCTGAGGTATGTATCTTTACTACCTCAACTTCCCCTTTCTCAATCTCCTGTTTGATAAAATGGTACTTGATGTCAATATGCTTGGTTCTGCTGTGAAAGTGTTGATTTTTAGATAAGTAGATTGTACTCTAGTTGTCACAATATATTTTCACTTGTGTAATGTTGAAATCGTTTAGTAATCCCTTTAGCCACAAACCTTCTTTCACAGTCTCAGATAGTGCTATAAACTCAGCTTCTGTTGTAGAAAGGGCCACAACAGACTGCAAACTAGCCTTCCAACTTATCAGATTGTTTCCCCATAGGAAAACATAGCCTGATAGTGAGCGCCTTCTATTCAAATCCCTTACATAATCAACATCAACATAACCATACATTTCATTATTGGAAGGCCCATTCTATCTATATAAGATCTTTGCTTCCTTTGATGAATAGAGATACCTTTGACTGCTTCCCAATGTCGTTTACCAGGATTTTCCATATATCTGTTGACCAAACTTGTAGCATAGGACAAATCTAGTCTGGTTGAAGTGATTAGGTACATCAAAGATCCCACTACTTGGGAATAAGGAACAACTTTCATATGGTTTATGTGATCTTCATCTGAACTTTTTAGACTGTTTGCAGCTAAAAGCTTAAAATGAGGAGCAAATGGAGTGCCAACTGGCTTAGCACCATCCATCTTAAACCTCTGTAGTATTTTTCCATAATATTCTGATTGACTCACATGCAATCTATCACGTCTTCTATCTCTTTCAATTTCAATGCCTAGAATCCTTCTAGATTCCCCTAGATCTTTCATATAAAACTCTTTCTTTAGAAGCATCTTGACATGCCCCAACTCTTCTTTGTTACTTCCAAGCAGAGCATATCATCTACATAAAGGAGTAGGTAAATTGGTTCCTTAAAGCTTTTAGAGTTTGTATACACACACAAATCATAGAAACTTCTCTTGAATCTCATTTAGAGATCACTTGATCAAATCTTTCATACCAACACCTTAGTGACTGCTTGAACCCATAGATAGACCTGTTTAGTAGATACACCAAGTCTTCTTCTCCTTCCTTCACATACCTTTGAGGTTGCTTCATGTAAATAGTCTCATTCAACAATCCATGTAGGAAAGTTGTCTTTACATCCAATTGGTCTAACTCCAAGTCCTTTGAACAACTAAGGAGAGGAGTAGCCTAATGGATGTGTGTTTCACCACTGGAGAAAAGACCTCAGTGTAATCAATACCTTCCTTTTGTGTGAACCCCTTAGCAGCTAGTCTTGCCTTGTGTCTAGACTTTTGAACCCCCGAATTTCTTCTTTGAACTTGTAAATCCACTTACATGAAATAGGTTTGTACCCTTTAGGCAAAGGTACTAGTTTCCAAGTATCATTTTGGTTGAGGGACCTCATTTCATCATTCATTGCCTCAATCTGCTGTCTATCATCAAGGCTGTTAGTTGCTTCCTCAAAACTGGTGGGTTCATTATTGCTTAATGAAATGGCAGCACTTAAAGTAACACTAGCAAAGTCAGATTCTTAATATCTTGTAGGGGTTACAATGGTTCTTCTAGTTCTATCTCTTGCTAAGGAATAATTTTTTTAAATCTCCACGTGTCTCTACTTGTTCATTTGACACAAGTTCAATGGTCTCACCAGTGTCATCACCTTCAACTTCTAGATTTTGAGAAGAAGAAGAAGCTTCTTAATCATTTTGAGGCTTCACCTCAAACCTCGTGCTATTAGTCTTCGACATAGATGTTTATGGTGCTCGAACATCATAAAAATTTCATTTTCTCTGAACACAACATCTCTAATATTAACACAACTCTTCTCAACAAGATGCCATAGCCTAAAACCTTTTACTCCCGGTGTAAAGCCTAGAAACATGCATTTGATAGCCCTAGGTTTCGACTTACCTTAACTTTGATGCATATAGCCTACACACCCAAAACACCTTCAATGTTCCAACTTGGGAGGCTGTTCTATCGACCTTTAATCTAGAGTTTTTATCTCAATGGATTGATGTGGAAACCTATTTAAAGTGTAAATCATGTAGGAAATAGCTGCAACCCAATATTTTTCAGGCGAAAGAGCATTGGACAATTGACATCTCACCCTTTCATGCACTGTTCTTTTCAATCTTTCAGCAACTCCATTTTGTTAAGTATTTAAAATAAAGTATTTAATTGTGTAGGAAAATAAATGTTTTCAGAAAAGTTAATTTTTACTTAAATACTTCTTACCATGGTTTAAAATAAAAACATACTTGTGTTTGGTTAATTTTTCTAAAAAAGGTTTTCACGCATAAGTATTTTTGGTTTGCTATATACTCAATGCGTTTTTATTAACCACTATAAACTAATAATTTCAAATTTGTATAAATATTTTCACTAGTTTCACTAATCGACTTTTTTGTTTTCATTTTTTTAGCATATTAATAGCTCTGAAAACCGAGAAACCAACTTGTATTTGAACCAATTTTATGATAGAACATGCTATGAAAATGTTCTTTGCAACCAAAGACAAAGCACCTATTACATTAACCTAACTGTAGATCTACGTAAGAAGTAAAACTTGGAGTATTTCACAAAATTGTTTAACGGTAATATCAAATCAGTAAGAAAAATCCTTTTTCAGTCTCCTTTTGTAGGGAATGTTTCTCTATTTATTTTTGTAGACTCTAAGCATATTCATATCTCTTTCCTCTCTCGGTGTTTTCTATAAGAAAGAAAGATTTTGTTAGTCAATAAAGTTCTTTCATTTTATGTGAGTGCTCAAAGTTAATCAGGGTCGTCAACTGCATGGTAAAGATTCTTCTTCACAAGGATTGTGCTTCTAGCACATAGAATCAATTTCCAGCTAAAAGCAATAAGTGGTATTTTTCTATTCAAGCCAGACTCATTTATTTGCAAAAGCCCAAATCGTTTTTCTTTTTTTTTTTTTTGTTTTCTAAGCTCATCAGTGCAATAATGGGAAAAATCATTTTTGGACTATTTTATCCAAATAATAATTTTATAATTCTCATTTTTGGACTATTTTGAAGATTGGAGTGGTTAGATATGCATGTCTGGCAAGTCCTTGAGCACCAGAACTCGAACTTTGTGGCAATGGCAGCACTTAACTATATGATTGATTTGTTGCATGTTCTGTAACGATGACGATCTGTGGTAGCTTTATATAATTTTTATCCATATTGTGTATGATCATGAGAATGCATGCATGATTTTGAGTCAAGTTTAAAAAATTTTCTTGGCTCCCCTTATATCCTTGAGCACATAGTCATCTTATCTATGGGTTTGAAGGTTTAGGATTGGGTATTTGGCCTTATGCTTGTTGTCATCCTAAAAGGCCTAGGTGATAGTTTTTAAGTTGTTTGAAACTCAACTTAGTAATGCATGCTTAAGTTTTTACCAAACTTTCTTGTTGTAAAGTAAAAGGAAGTTGTAAAGAAAAAATGTTGTTGTAAAGTGAAAAGAAAGGAATGTAGTGTATGATATTTTTGAAGGAGATTACTTCTCCTTCCTAAAGTATTAGTAATCAAGGGAGGCTATGACACCCACAATTTCCACGGCATGAATGTACTTCTAGAAAATGAGTAAGCTTTGGCACCTTTAGAGATATGTGACTCGTAGTTGTATGATCATTCACGTAACCAGTATGGGTATGACAAAACGTAGGTAGCACATCTAGATAAGGTTTCCTCTTTTGTGTAATATATATATATATATAATAATAATAATAATAAATAATAAATTTTGGTTCCTTTATGTGTTTTATTGCCACATTTAGTCTTGGATACTTAACACTTGATCTTTTGAGCCAAGGTAAGGGAAAATGTGTTGTGGGTTGAATAAAACCTTATTAGGCTTGTAAAGACCTAGATAAGGTTGACTAAGCACGCAAGCGCACATACCACATACACACGTAAGAGATAAAGGATTAGTTTTCAATTTGCTATTAATTGTATGCATTTGAGTGATTCTATCTTTTTTACTATATTTTTTTTGGGGAGAGTTGCAAGTATAGATATTAGACCAAAAGTATTAGCATATATGACATAATGTAAAAAAAATTACAAATATGACCAAATTTAAATAGTCTACCAGTTATAGATCACATTATTGGTAGGAGTCTATCAGTGATAGACCATATCACTGGTAAGAGTTTATCAACGATAGAAGGCTATCGCTGATACACTTGGCTATATTTGCAATTTTTTTAAATGATGTTGTATACTTGATTATTATTCTTAATCTATTACTTTAAGAATAAAGTCACTAATTTTTAGCTAATGATTCATGTTTTTATTTTGCCTTGCTGGAGGACGATCAGTGTTTATGTTGGGGGTGATTTAATAAATCCCTAAATGAACTATCTATTAGGTATAGAATATGCTCTAAGTTACTTGTCTCACTTATTGGCTTATCAATTTTAGTGCAAGTGGGAGATTGTTGGGATTTATGTCCTAAAGCCTCGTAGTTAATTAGTTATTTGATATAATAACTTATTATTCTAAACATGCAATGATTAGTTATCCATTACGAGAAAAATCAAAGGTTAATAAGACTTGAACAGTATATCGTGGACATATAGATGGATCATATTTCAAGTAATAATCTAAAGGTTTATAGTATAGGAATTAAGGTTGGGTGCCTTATCCTAGTAACACTATAGATACAAACCACTTTCTAATTTTTATAAATTTTGTAAGTGGTACAAACAATTTGATCCAAATTGTTCATGCAAAGACATGTGAATGAGGCTATCCTATATAATGAGTTTGTATAAGATCGGACCACAAAATACTTAATCTCTCATTCCAACACCATTAACTGAAAAGATTAATATTTCATAGGATAACCATATAACTTGTTCTCAATTCTGAATGAGTTATGGACTCCTGTCTATGAGGTCAGTCCTTTGATTTGTATGGGTGAGAGTGGCTCAAGTCGTCGACTCAATAAGTCTAAAATTTTAGGAATTTGTTTGAGTAGAGAGTTGGTAACATAGCTACACAAGATAGAATTCACTCCTCTCCTTTAGGGTAAGTAGAAGAGTAGTTCCCCTAAATGATGATTCTAGGTATTGAACAAAGGGTACTCGCCCTTTCACTACCATAAAAAGATTGTTCATTAGAGGAATCAATGATACTTAAGGACTTCTTCAACATCTTTCTTACGTTTTGACAAAGGAAAATAACGCAACATTAGAGGATTTAGAGATTTCTCATGTTTTAAAACTCTAGTATTTGAAGTCTAATGGATGTCTCACTCTTTTGAGAATTAGAAGTGTTTGCCCCTTCACATGGTTTTTTTTCTCCATTTGCATGCGACTTCAACTTATCCCCACTTTTTATCAGAGGGATTTCTGCAGGCATAGCTTCCTCGACATTATCACTCTTTAAATAACTCTTCGCATCTGCAAAGTTTGGCTCAACTTCTAAGAATGGGATAGAGTCAACTGATAGCACTTGAAATATGCTACCTTCTTCTGCTTAACTCAGGGTTGTTTAGCTACTTAATTTGGTTTAATTGATTATTTTGTAGGACTTGAGTGTACAAGCAGTCGGATTAAGCGTTCAGAACTAAAAGGCGCTAAAATGACGAAGTTAGGAGCTAAATCGATCAAATGATGCTTTTCCTAGTGTTGGGACACTGCGACAGTTTTATAAAAGGATAATTTGGGTCCAACTGATGTGATCAGACCAAATACACCCAATTTTCAACGTCGTTGCTCTATTTCGACATCGTTTTAGCTCCCATTAACACCAAAACTCTGTAAAGAATTCTTCCTCTTTCCAATTGTATTGAATTCAAGTACATTTAGTGGCTAAAAGGTAAGAACTTAGCTTAGGTTTGTTAGTTTAATTTCATTCCAATTTAATTTTTGAGACTCCATTTGTAATCCTGTGAGTTTTATTATGAATATATAAAATTTATCTTGAGCATATTTTTCAATTTTCGTGTATAGGATCTAACAAATTAGCTATGCATGTTTAATTGATTGCTTTGATTGGACCTAATTTGTAATCGTTAGTAGTCGTCACCTAGAAGCCTGAGTTAAGTCGGTTTGTTGTGTTAATTTGAGATTCCAGTTAGCAAGCATTTACTTTCTAACTTAGATAAATTTCGCTCAATTAATTGGTTAGATGATAGAAACCAATAAATTGGCTTAGTTTTGCCTTGAATCTTAATGCCTGTAAATTGACTGATTGATTGAGGACTCCCGCTTTTTTGTTAATTAACTTGATTTTATGGACTACCGGTTAGGATTCTATTCGAGAAGGCTAAGTTTTTACTTTAAATATTCTCATGTATCTTTTGAGTGGTCTATGATAGAACTAGTGAAGAATGTATTAAATTATAATTACCCTAGCTAAATATTTGTTTGATAAATAAATTTTCACAATTTTTTCGTTGCACAATTTTCGCTTTCACGATTTATTTTTAACAATTTTCACAAATTCCCTGCAATCGTTTCAAAGAACCTTATTGAGGGCATTACTCCATGCCTGCCCTTTTGTAAGGTTAAGAAGGATTCTGGGTCTAAATTTGATGGGATCCAGGTGATAGAGTTTGAGGTCAAAAGACCTCGCCCTATTCTAACTTCTGGGATTTCGTATATATTTGAGTTTTGTTATCCTAATCCTCACATATCTATTGCGTTTTTTTTTTTAATTTCTGTGGGCCCTTTAAAGTCATTTGAGTCTTTTAATGCTTTCTTTTTATTCTTTTTACCATTTTCCAAAAAAATCAAATTCGACCTGTTAGGTTTTCTTCTAAAGATGAGAAGCCTTTTAGCCTTGTTAGGCTATATTGATTCTTGCAAGAAGGGATCTGCGAAACACAAAAAATTTTATATACCTTGACACGAGCCACCACGATCTAGCAACCCACCATAAATATTTGCACTACCTGGACCAGGATTTAGATTTATTTGCTTTCTAGGGTAAATTTCAGTTCAGTAATTGTTTATTCTTTCCTTTATTCTTGCTTTCTAGGGATTTTTGGGAGAAAAGAAGTTGAGTTGAGTGTCCTACATCCTTCCTTCATTCCATTGTTCAGGGGAGTATTCTGATTCCTCGTGCTTTATTTTTTTATCACATTGGGGACAATATGTGTTTTAAAAGTAGGGGGTGGGATGTTTGGAGTTTTGGGCAATTTTTTAAAAACTTTTATTGATGATATTATTTGGGGTCCTTGAGTGATGTGCTTGGACAATGCTTGCTTGTTTAAGTTTGTCTTGCTGTTGTGTTCTTTATGATGACTATCCTATGACACACTCGTAGGAATTATTTTTGCATGAGAATAGATCGGATGAAAGGGTTCATAATTTTCATGATATTTTTTAAAATTCTGCTTAATTTTTTTCTTTTTCTTTTTCTTTTTTTAATATTTCCATGCCCTTTGCATATCTTCTTGACTCCATATGCTTGCTTAGAATTGAATTATGAGACCATAAGTTTGTTATCACTTCAATAGGCCTTGATGATAGATATTAGTCTTTTTGCGGTTTAATTTAGTAATACATGCTTGAGATGTAGTCAATTGATATCACTGTCGCCTAGTTTTTAAAAAATATATATTATTTATGCATGTTTAGGCGTCTACTCCTCTTCTTCAAGGGTATGATTAATCTGGGGCGGCCATGACACCCTTAGTTTCGTTCTGAGCTAAAGTATCCTAGAGGAATGAGTAAGTTTAGGTACTTTTTAAGAAAAATTGGCTCGTAGTTGGATGATTCACATGACACCCATATGGGCAAGCCAAAACGAAAGTCAATTTCCTGAATTAAGTTTTCCCTTTTTATTTCTATAAAATAAAATAATAAAAAAAAGTAAAAGCATGTGGAAAGGGCGATGGTGAATAGATTTTGATCAATCCAATGATATGTCATTGCCACTTTGAATTTAGGAAAGCTAATTTAGGATCCTTCGAGCCAATGTAGGGAGGAAATAAATGGAAGATTCATAAGCCATTCCAGGCTCACTCTTTTTGAACATGCATTAAAAATATTTTTAAAATGAATTTTCAAACTCTTCATGAAATGATGGGATGCTTTTTTATTACCCTTTTGATTGTGAATCTGATTCTACTTGACTATTGAGGCTTGAGTAGGGAACATTTTAGTTTGACAAACTGATTATTTTTACATGATTACTTGTTTTAACTTGTTCGAGGATGATCAAGAATTGAGTTGGGGGTGTTTATAGAAATTGAAATGTGCTACCTTCTTTCGCTTAACTCAGGGTTATTTAGCAACTTAATTTGGTTTAATTAATTATTTTGTAGGACTTGTGTGAACAAGCAGTCGGATTAAGTGTTAGGAACTAAACGACGCTAAAATGACAAAGTTAGAAGCTAAATCGATCAAATGACGAAGTAAGAAGGTTGTTGCACTGTAGAGCGTCGCAACATTTTGATTAAGCTTGAGTCCAACGCTAGCTTGATGCTATGGACAAAATGCTCGGACACAGGGCAGCGTCGCAACACTTCCTCCAGCATTGCAATGCTCTAGAGAATCCATGATGCCACCGTCGCAACACACCTTGACGCTTGAACCTTGATGCTGAAGGACAGAAGCATCAGCGTTGCAACACTACTTCAGAGCGTTACGATGCTACAGAGTTTGGCAGACGCAAGCTTGGCACGCACACAACGCAGTGTCAGGCCAGCATGGTAACGCCTGCCTGACGCTCGGCCATTATGCGCCACAACGTTGCAACACTCTTCCTAGTGTTGTAACGCTGCGACAGTTTTATAAAAGGATAATTTGGGTCCAGCTAATATAATTAGACCAAGTACACCCAATTTTCAACGTTGTGGCTTTGTTCCAACCTCGTTTTAGCTCCCTTTTACACCAAAACTCTGTAAAGAATTCTTCCTCTTGCCAATTGTATTGAATTCGAGTATGTTTAGTGGCTAAAAAGTAAGAACTTAGCTTGGGTTTGTTAGTTTAATTTCATTCTATTTAATTCTTGAAACTCGATTTATAATTCTGTGAGTTTTTTTATGAATTTATGAAATTTATCTTGAACATATTCTTCAATTTTCGTGTATGGGATAATCTAACAAATTAGCTGTGCATGTTTAATTGATTGTTTTGATTGGCCCTAATTTATAATCGTTAGGTAGTCATCACCAAGAAACATGAGTTAAGTCGGTTTGTTGTGTTAATTTTGGATTCCAGTTAGCAAGTATTTACTTTCTTACTTAGATAAATTTCGCTCAATTAATTGGTTAGACGATGGTAACAAATTAATTGGCTTAGTTTTGCCTTGAACCTTAATTTCTGTTAATTGACTGATTGGTTGAGGATTCTCACTTTTCTGTTAATTAACTTAATTTTATGGACTATCGAGTAGGATTCTAATCGAGTAGGCTAAGTTTTTACTTCAAATACTCTCATGTATCTTTTGAGTGGTCTATGATAGAATTAATGAGAAATGGATTAAATTATAATTACCCAAGCTAAGTATTTGTTCAATAAATAAATTTTCACAATTGTTTGCGTTGCGCAATTTTCGCTTTCACGATTTATTTTTAACAATTTTCACAAATTCCACCTTGTTGGGATTGGTATCCTAAATCTCTCGATAGTCTCGTAATTTGTAAATATTTTGTAAAAATATTGTTATTAATAAAATAAGTGTTATTTTATAATCATTTACTCAAAACCCATAAACTAAGATTTGTGGTTATTTTATGTAACTTAAGCATGTATGTAGCAAGCTGATCATGCCTTAAGTAATAACCTAAATGTCCTGTAGTAGATGGATAAAGGAGGATACCTTATCTTGGTGATACTACTGATACAGCTCGCTTTGTAGGTGTTACAAGCGTTGTAAAGTGCTACAAATGGTCTGATCCTGACCATTCATCTGGAGACATGCGAGTGGGGGTAAGTACATAAATTGCTCCCTTAAGGGCTGATTTCGGGTCTTGAACACAGTGGCCACACCCTTTCTCTTTTCCAAAGAGAGGATAAATGAGGGATACCTTATCCTTGTGACACTACTGATACAACTCTGATCCTGACCATTCATCTGGAGACATGCGAGCGGGGGTAAGTAGATAAATTGCTCCCTTAAGGGCTGATTCCGAGTCTTGAACACAGTGGCCACACCCTCTCTTTGGAAAGGAGGACTCAGTCATAGTTGGACTATGACTTATTGTTCATTAGAGGAATCAGTGGTTCTTAAGGCGTTAGATGTAACTATAGGGGTAAAATGGTAAACTAACCCAACTGTACTTACGAGCGATTTGTGAAGGGTCATCGCACTGTTGATTGGTTATATCCAATGGACACATAAATATATCTGTAGGGCGAAAAGTGCAATTGTCGGTCTTTAGTGATGTGACCAAAAGTTAATGGATGGTGGATCTCGTGATTAAAGAGTTTAGTCAGTTATTCACGTACCATTGGAGCTTCAAGCTATAGGTCCGTAAGGTCCTCTGGGAGCTCAATGGGTTCAAGTTGAGAATCAGATTTTGGATTAGTTTGAAGTGTTCAAATTAACAAGAGGAAGTTTAATTATTATGTGATATAATTAAATTAATTCAATTATATGTGAGATAATTTATATGATGTATTAGATACATTAATTAGAGGAATTAATATAAATATGATTACTCATTGCTACACGAATTAGTAGTAAAGTTTATACGATAGGTTTCGTCTTTCTAAACGATCGAGTAACTAGTCTATATGATAGGCTTCATCTCCCACTTACTTGGTCGTCAACTCGATCATCTACCTCCTGATTTCCTCAATCCAAAATCATACAGAGCCCACAACTTTTAGATTCTCACACCGAGAATACCAAGGTAAGACTTGTGGTGATGTTCCTGTTCAGTTCGAGGATCGAGTTGGACTCGTTAGTGATCGAGGATTTATCAGTTCGTGCTGTTGGCTGCTCCGTTCGTTGAGATCGTGTTCTGATCGAGTTACTAAACGATCGAGGGATACTTGAAGAAAGGTTCTTCAAAGGTTTACATTATCTATCCCTTGTTTGTTGTTTTATAAGAAGCATGTTGTAATTATAATATATACATAATCGTTTATGTTTAGACTATAATTTTTTGTGTTCATTCTCAATGGGATTTGGAACGATGCACTACCGCTCACTAGATCTCGATTTAGAGTTCCTTCAATTGGTATCAGAGCCAAGTTATTCTGATATTCCAAATTCCATTGACGTATTGAACTTATTTTTTTGTTTTGGTGGGTTTTAAGTGTTCTACAATACGTTTAAGAGTTAAATTTGTTTGTGAATGTGTTGGTGGATATCTACGGGATGATTGCCTCTATTTAAAGCTTTCTTTAAGTTTACAAAGTGTTAATTTATAAGGGTCTCTACGCTTTTGGGCATAATTAACAAGCAATCGAGTTTGTATTCAAAGTGTTTGGAGTGTTTTGAGTCATTCATGATGAAGTTTCGAAGCATGAAGATGTTATTCTCATCGAGGAAGAAGACTAAAGGTTGGTCGCATCGTGTAGCCCAGGCTAAACGATCATTAAGATTCGACCAAACGATCGTGTAGAAAATTTCTACCCAATCATGTAGTATTTACTAAACAATCGTATAGCTAATGCTAAATGATTGAGTCAAGAATTTACTATATCATTTTGTGTTGGCTGCTCGATCTTGTAGACGCTTGAGGTAAACGATCGCATAGAGTTTTTCATATTCGTCGCATGGTAGGCGCACACACTAAACGATCGTGTAGTCTAACATACTTCATCGCATAGTCAATGGCTACTCGATCACCCAGTATGCGATACTTGACGCTTACTCTGCGATCGTTTAGGCGATCATGCTTCACCGCATAGTTGTCATCTACTTGATCATTTAGGCATGCGTTACATGATGTGGCTATACGATCGCGTGACCGTCATGCTTCATCACATAGTCATAGACACTAGATCCATACTAAATGATCGTTTATGCTCGTACAACGTTGCTAAACGATCATAGGGAGCTATTACATGATTAAGGAGATGCAACTTCACCCGAACGGTTCAAGACCTGGTTCGTCTTTTTGAACCGGTGGACTCAATGCTCTTTGTAATAGTTAGCTTTATTCTTCAGGATTTGAGGCTAATTATCCCAGTTCATCAACTTTTATTAATGTACGTGAGATGTATGTTTGTTTATATGCCATAATGTATGACATATAGATTTAAAATCCACCTTAGGTTATGCATTTCTTCATGCATCATCTTCATATTATAAGTGTTATAATATAGTAGATTGTATGATTAAATTACTTTAAAGCATGCTCATGCATCATATAATATTAGAGTTATATTTATGTATGCATTAAGCATATTCATGCATTGATGACTTGAGATTGATCGAGTGTGTAATATGCATGCATGATGATGTGCTACAAGCTTATGTTGCCATAAACTTGTAATGCAAAATGTAATCTTATGTTGTGTTGTTGCTCATGCACACTTTATGCGATACTACTTCTAGATAGATGTGTTGTTAACTATATGCTTGTAGTATGCTATGGAGTAATGCATTGTCACAAGTTTCCATGCGCTGAAACCAAGTATAATTCTAACGCAAGTTTCTCAGAGTAATCCGAGGTCAAACATAGGGATTTGTTTCGTTCATGTGTTACATTCGTGATATATTCAACCGATTTTTACAATTAATAAAGATAGTGTGTTTGTATAGGAAAGTAAATTGCGGTAAAGTAAAATTGTGCAGAAAAACTAAAGTTGCGTTAATAAAATAAATTGCGATGAAAATAAACCTAAGCTAATGTGATGCAAGATATAAGATACATGATATCCATGATGTTGAGTTTAAGACTGACTGTAAAGTTTATACAAAGGATCGTGGTATCTGATGGCAAGTCTTTATGGATGAATCAGAAGGGTAAAGTATAATTAGCAAACGTCGCAAGTTTGTTAATTGCGTTAAAGATGTATCTAAGGTTCCGCTTTCCCTTGGCATACACCTCTCGGTGATCGCCCGCGTTCTCATATCTCTATGGTGAAACAGGGATGAACGTGGTGAACGTAAGGTTGCTTCCACCTCTAGAAGTACTTCTTGCTTTAGTTAACACATTCTTTCAACCCTCTCTCGATAGGCAGAATGGCATTGTCACTTCTGCTCTCATAGGTGAAGATGTCGTCTAGCATGCCTTGACTAAACTTAATTATTTCCTTAACCCAATTAATTTACTTGTTTAATTATTGCTAATTAGCCATAGGATTAAGAAAGCGTCATGGAGAAAATGAATTATGGGTGAACGGAAATAAACAGAGAAATGATAATGGAAATGATCATAACATTCAATACTAAGATTAAGCGTTTGATACATAGTGTGAATGATAGGCTAAGAAGATGAATACAAGTGATGATGAAGAGATAGAAATAAATACAGAAGAGTGTCAACGTCTTGACACAGATCTGGACGGTGGTTTTGCTTGCCCGCGTGTGGAATGGATGAACAGAAGAGCTTCCCTCTCAGGCTTGCTCGTTTGGTAGAGGTGATCTTCATACAGAGCTTCGACAGCGGGGATTGAAAGGATTCCTTGCTTGGAGACTCACCTCTCGGCCTCATCTCTTAATTCTTCCCGAATTTTAGTTGCTCAACCAGTCTCTCTCTCAGATCAGTATATACACTTTTCTCTGTATTCAAGCATATTTTTTCAGTGGAATGGTCGGAGCTATTTATAGGCTAAGCTTTGACTCTCTGACTTGTGGTCCCCACTTTATTGTTATGGTAGTTCCTGAAATGGTGGAGTGAATATTCCTTTTGTTACGCAATCAATCCCGTTCGAAATGCACAACAGTCAACTGTACACGCGTCAGAATCTTCCACATTTGCATTGCTTTTTACATCTTCGATCATTTGCCCGCATGCAGTGTTGTTTTTGGTTACCGCATGCGGTTGAGATTGCGTTGATCGCTTAGCTCTTGATCGATTGTCGCATGTGCTGTCATTGCATTGATCGTCTATTCATTTCTAAATGATGGGCGCAATGCGACGTAGATGCGTTGTTCAGTTTACGTGAGCCACAAACGCATGCGATGACTTGATTTTCTGCAAAACAGACGAAATATTCTTTTCTACCATCACAATGGTGTCAGTGGGTGTATTGAGGATAATTTATAATTCTTGCATTTCTTAGCTAATTTCTATAAAATCGACGCAACTTTTCTTTCTTTTGGCCGCAATATCTAAATAAAACAGTATAAATAACTTGTATTTCTACAAGTTATCATGCATCATCTTTATATTATAAGTGTTATAGTATAAGGGTGTATGAGAGCATGTATGCTTGGTTCATTACTTTGTTATATAAGAGTTATATAAAAGTAGTAATGAATGAACAATGCATGGAGCATGACACTTAGGTTTATTTATAAGCGTTATAAATGCCTTGAGAATGTGTTGCTTCACATTGTGGATGGTTTTAATTGTTTCCTTTATAAGAGTTATAATGGAAATTAGGACTAATATCAATAAGAAAGAGCTGCATGCGAACTTAGGTAAAATCATGTTTTAAAAGGGTTTTAAAATTTGATTGAGATAAACCTAAGTTCATGGTTCTAATGAGATTAGAAACCTACCTATGTTTATGGTTCTAATGAGATTAGAAACCTACCTAAGTTCATGGTTCTAATGAGATTAGAAACCTAAGTCTAATCTTTTACATCGCTTAATAGGATTAAATTTATTTCCATAAAAGATTAAATTTTTAATAAATCTATCTATAAGGGACCTTTTGTCTAAGGTGGATTTTGGCTAGGTTGGGGTATTTAAGCTGACAGAAATGGAACACCCCTACCTGGAAAGGTGAATTAGATAGATTTACTGCAAGCATGCAACAGTTGATCAAAGAGTTCGTTAAAGTGTTTAATGAATTATGAACAAGAGTTGTTTAACTTTCCAAAGTAAGAGTTACTTTTGGGCAAACCTAGACAGTCACTTAGCTAAAATAATTAGCTGTGTTTTTTCTGAGTAAACTAAACCCTAGGTTTTAAAATACTCAGTAGGAGGAAAAGATGTATATGATATGTCAATTCCACTCACATTTCTCCCTGGATGTTCACACCGTGAGATTCATGCTTGGCCTCGTGGTACCCTGGGAGCATCCCCTTCATATGGTATTTGCATGAGTTAATATCAAGGTGAACAGAGAGGGTATTTATATTAAGTGGGTGAAGGATGTGTGTCAACATGTCTTGCGGTCTTCTTCATTGGTTTGCCTTGTGAGATCTTCTTGCACGGCCTCGTGGGCCCTAGGAGCGTCCCCCTTTAGATGGTTTGTGTGGTTGGTCAATATTAAGTTGAACTTCAGAAATGGATAAGGTCACTTTAGTTTTTGCTCCAATCGGATTTTTTCCCTTCGGATTGGCTGCTTGGGGTGGAACTCTAAGATCTAAAATGATTGGTCACAATTACGAGAAATTGTTAAACAAGTTAATGATTTCTTGACTAAATCAATGATGGCTAGTCGTTATAGGTACAATAGTTGTTCTTAAGTAATTATTGGTTGAGAGTGTCTCAATTCAAAGGAGGGATAAATTGACTACCCTTTGGTGAATTTTTTCCTAAACCACTAAAGCGTCATTGCAAAACTAGATGTCACACGGGGTTCATTTAGATTTTGTTAAACCAAATATGATTTGTTTAAAAGAGTATTTGCTAAAATCTAATGTAGATCAATATGTTTGTTCTTCAGCAACATGTCATTGTGTGATTTTCTGTTCGTTTCCTTTTCTAATTTGACCGATTACATATATTGGAAAGAGTTTATTAAAACATATTTCGTGTAAACAACCTCGAGTTTGTGATGGTGGGGAGTTTCCTCAAGTCCCAACCCTTGATGCATTGCGAAATGTTTGTAATGCATATGAGGTATGGATGAAGGCTAATTCGATGGCCCAACTTCACATTTTGGCTAGGATACCAAATGCATTAGCCAAAGGGGTTGAGAACATGGTCATTGCATGTAAGATCATGGACTCATTGCAAGAATCGTTTGAACGTAAGTTCTCACTTTTTGAGCAAAAATAGATGGATGACAAAGAAACCAGTAGTATCAGTTCCAAAGATAATCTCCAGTATTTCTTGAATGTCAAGGGACTAAAAGAGAAAGCAATTGTTGTTGACTCAGTTAAAAATTATTGACGAGAATTATTCTCTGAAATGGAAATTGGATCTTATATAGGTTCTAATACTGATCCCACTACACTCCAAAAGAGGAAGAAGTTTAAAGACGATAAATGTGATTTATTTGTCTTGGAGACATGTTTGGTAGAGATTGATGATTCTGCCTGGATACTTGATTTAGGTACTACTAACAACGTAAGTTCTCCCTATCAAGGATTTTGTTCCTGGAAAACGTTGGAAGATGGAGAGTTGACTCTTCGAATCAGTACTGGTGAGGTTATTTCAGCTATTGTTGTAGGTAAGCTAAAGTTATTTTTTGACAAGAAACGTTATCTGTTACTGGATAATGTTTATGTAGTTCCTCATATCAAAAGGAACTTAATTTCAATTTCTTATCTGATTGAACAAGGTTATTCCATCTCATTTTTCTGAGAATAAAGTGTTTATTTTTAAGAATGGTATAGAAATTGGTTTTGGTTCAATGGAAAATAACTTGTATGTACTAAGGTCGTTAGTCATACAAGACTTGCTTAATACTGAAATATTCAGAACAACAACAACTACAAAATGACCAAAGGTTTCTCCTAAGGAAAACGACCATCTTTGGCATCTAAGATTAGGTCACATCAACCTCAATAGGATTGAGAAGTTGGTGAAATGTGGATTTCTAAATGGTTTAGAAGAAAACTCTTTGCCGGTATGTGAATCATGCTTTGAAGGCAAGATGAACAAACGACCTTATACTAGAAAAGGTATAGAGCCAAGGAAACCTTGAAGCTTATACATTCAGACCTTTGTAGTTCGATGAGTGTTAGAGCTCGAGGTGGGTATGAATGTTTCATCTCTTTCATAGATGATTATTCAAGGTATGGGTATCTCTACCTAATGCAACATAAGTCTGGCGCTCTTGAAAAGTTCAAAGAGTATAAGGCTGAAGTTGAAAACTTGTTGAGTAAAAAGATAAAAACACTACAATATGATCGTGGTAGAGAGTATATGGACTTAAAGTTCCAGAACTATATGATAAAATATGGAATCACGTCCCAACTCTCAACCCTAGGTATACCTTAGCAGAATGGTGTATCAGAAAGGAAAAACAGAACCCTGTTGGACATGGTTTGGTCTATGATGAGTTATGCTCATCTTCCAAACTCGTTTTGGGGATTTGCAGTGGAGACTACAGTTTATATTTTGAACAATTTTGCCTCAAAGAGTGTTTTTGAAACACATTTTAAGTTATGGAGAAGTCATAAAGGTATTCTATGCCACTTCAGGATTTTGGGATGTCCAGCCCACATGCTTGTGGCTAACCATAAAAAGTTAGAACCTCGTTTGAAAGTTTGCCTATTTGTAGGCTACCCCAAGAAACAAGGGGTGTATACTTCTATGATCCAAGTGAGAACAAGGTGTTTGTGTCGACAAATGTTATCTTCTTGGAAGAAGACTACATAAGGGATCATAAACCACGGAGTAAGCTTATTTCAAATGAGATTTCTAGTGAGACTACTAAGAGTTCAACAAGAGTTGTTGAAGAGACTGATAGATCAACAAGAGTTGTTGATGTCGGTTCATCTAGTCAACCATCTGAAGAGTTAAGACTGCCTCGATGTAGTGGGAGGGTTGCGAACACACCAGAACGCTAAATGGGTTTGACTAAACCCCAAAATATCATATCTAATGGCGAGGTTGAGAATCCATTGTCCTATAAGCAAGAAATAGAGGATGTTGACAAAGATGAGTGGATTAAAGCCATGAATCAAGAAATAGAGTCTATATACTTCAATTATGTCTGGGAACTTGTAGATCAGCGTGATAGGGTAAAACCTATAGGCTGTAAGTGGATCTACAAGAGGAAAAGAGGTATAGATGGAAAGGTACAGACTTTTAACACTAGACTTGTGGCAAAGGGTTATACCCAGGCCGAGGGAGTGGACTATGAGGAAACTTTCTCACCTGTTGTCATGTTGAAGTCTACCCGGATTCTTTGGTCTATAGTCACATTTTATGATTATGATATATGGCAAATGGACGTCAAGAATGCTTTTTTGAATGGTAATCTTGAGGAGACCATCTACATGGCTCAACCAAAGAGGTTAATTTTTCCATATCAAGAGCAAAAGGTTTTCAAGATTAATAGGTCAATTTATGGATTGAAACAAGCATCTAGATCTTGGAACATTCGATTTGATAGTGTGATCAAATCATTTGGCTTTGATCAGAATGTTGATGAGTCTTGTGTTTACAAGAAAATCTTCAATAGCTCAGTAGCTTTCCTTGTTCTGTATGCGGATGATATCCTACTCATTGGGAATAATGTAGGTTTTCTGACTGACATTATAGCTAGCTGCCCGATTCCAAATGAAAGATTTGGGAGAGGCGCAATTTTTTTTAGGGATCTAGATCATTTGGGATCGTAAGAACAAAAGGTTGGCATTGTCTCAGACATCGTATATTGACAAAATATTGATCAGGTACTCGATGCAGAATTCCAAGAGGGGTTTATTACCCTTCAGGCATGGAATTCTTTTGTCTAAGGAATAGTGTCCTAAGACACCTCAAGAGGTTGAGAAAATGAGACGGATTCCCTATGCATTGGTTGTTGGTAGCCTTATGTATGCAATGTTATATACTAGACTTGACATTTGCTATGCAGTAGGCTTTGTTAGTCGATATCAGTCCAATCCAAGATTAGATCACTAGACGGTGGTCAAAACAATTCTCAAGTATCTTCAGAGAATGAGGAACTATATGCTCATGTATGGAGATAAGGATTTGATCCTTACAAGATACATAGACTCTGACTTTCAGACTGATAGAGATTCTTGGAAATCGACATCAGGGTTAGTATTCACTCTGAATGGAGGAGCTGTAGTTTGGCAAAGCATCAAACAGGGATGCATCGCAGACTCCACTATGGAAGTCGAATACGTAGCCGCTTGTGAAGCTGCTAAAGAGATTGTTTGGCTTAGGAAGTTCCTTACCGATTTGGAAGTTGTTTCAAATATGATCACTTTTTATTGTGATAACAGTGGGTCTATGGAAAATTCTAAGGAACCTCGGAGTCACCGAAGAGGCAAGCACATAAAACGGAAGTATCATTTGATCAGGGAGATTGTGCAGTCACAAAGATCGCGTCGGAGCACAATGTTACTGATCCATTTACAAAGGCTCACACGACGAAAGTGTTCGAGGGTCATCTAGAGAATCTGTATCTACGGGACATGCAACATTTAGACATAGTTATCTCAATAAATTGAATATGTAATTTGTAATACTATCTATTGCCTTTTTTCTTTACTTTAATTTTTCTTTACTATAATGGTAAGAATTACTTTATAAAACCTAAATATATAATTGTGATTTGCCAAGTAAAGTGATAAAGTAGTGTACTAGTGACATTACATTTTAGAAAATATAAAATAAATAAATGGTACGATGCAAAACTCTCATTTTCTTCATCTACCGGCAAATTTGTTTTAATTATTTTGTAATGAGTGTCATTATAAATTATTGATGAAATGCTTAGTCAATTTTAAATGGATTATTTACAGCTTCATTTGATAATTATTTAATTTTTTAAAATTAAGTTCATAAATATTATTTCTATCTATAAGTGTTTTTTTTTATTCACTTTTCACTAATATTTCAAAAATCAAGATAAATTTTGAAAATTAAAAGAAAAATAATAATGTTTAAAACTCTGTTTTTTGTTTTTAGAATTTGAATAAATATTTAAACATTTCGTTCAGAAATTTATGAATTGTAGCATTAAATTTAAGAGACAACTAATATGTATTTGACGAGAGAAAATTAAAAATAAATAATTATTAAACGGAGTTTATATTTTTTAAATATTATTTTAATTCAATCATCTAACTTAATTTTTCTTTTCATCACACTTTTTTGTTTCTGTAAATAATGATAACAACTAAATAAATATATATTACTTTTTAGATGCATAAATAAATAATATTGTTGCTTTTTCCTATACTTCTTAAACATATCGAATTAAGAAATTGAACATGTTATTTGCAATATAGTCATCAAATAATACATTTTTAATTATTTTATATTATTGTGTTCAGATATAAAATGGAATATCACGTGCAAGGCACATGGTGAAGGACACAGTAAAAAGGTCATCAAATATATATATATATATATTTTCCTCATATCACTGAATTTCAATTGAGATCTCCGAGCAAATTATCTATTTCACATTAAATCATGGAGTTCCATTTGATAATAATTTCCTTTTTAGTTTTAAATTTTTGAAATTTATACTCATTCAATTTATTAATATCGATTTTTTTGTGTACCCTTTTTAAAGACACTGGATTTTGTTATCAAATTGTAAGAACAAAATTGAGATTTTATAAAACTTGACTTTGACTTTTGAAAATATTAATGAAACGTGGATAACAAAATATAGAAAATTTATAAAAGTGAATAATGCTTATAAATTTAATTTTCAAATATCAAATAGTATTAAACAGAAGATGGAATAAAAAGAAAAGGTAATTTTGATGCTTAATTATATATCACTAGGGTATATCTTACAAAAGGCAATTTTTGTATTAAGATAGTAGAACAACACTGAGTCCAAAGAAATGAAATTAAGAACAAACCTATTAACCCTCTTTTTAATTGAAGAGGTCAACATATATGATTCTATTTTATCAAAGTGTTCCACAAATTAGATTCGTTGATATTGATATCTAACTAAGTTTGTAACTATAACTATAAATACTCATTTTCTTAGATTTTCCCTTGTTTTTATTTTTTTTATATTTTTAAAGTTAAACTTATAAACATTAATTTCACCTATAAAATTTTTGTTTTATTAACCAGCTTCCTATGTTTTAAAAAATCAAGTTAAATTTTAAAAATTAAAAGAATAATGTTTAAAAATTTGTTTTTTTTTAAATTTAAATAAAAATTCAAATGTTTCTTCCAGAAATATGAGAATTGTTGCATGAAATTTAAGGGAATTTCAATATAAATTTCAAGAAAAGAAAAAAAAATTGGTTACTAAACTAGACATATTTTTCCTAAAGTATTTTTATTCAATCATCTAACTTAATTTTTCTTTTTCATTTCCTCTTTTTTGTTTCTATAATAATGATAACGATTAAATTAATATATTACTTTTTAGAAGCAAATAAATAATATTATTGTTTTTCATCCTTTATACTTCTTAACCATATTAAATTAAGAGTTTAAACATGTTGTTTGCAATATGGCCATCAAATAATACTTTTTTATTTTATGTTATAGTATTCAGATATAAAACGAAATATCACTTTCACATGGTAAAAGACAAAGTGTAGTTAAGTAAAGGCCATCAAGTATTTGTTGTCTCATGTCACTATATTTCAAATGGAGATCTACCAAACTATCCACTTCGGTTAGTTCGGTTTAAGATTTTATATATATCCAGAAATTAAAGATGTTTGAAAATAATAAACTTGAAAATAAGATTAATGAGAATAAAAAATGATTGTGTTCGGTTGTGCATGAGAATGTTATCAAGATTTCATGGAAATAAGTTTTTTTGGTATTTAATTTGTAAAATTAATCATGAAAACTCTCTAAAACTTTAATAGATTAATAAACAATAAATTCAATTCACAGTTTTGAGAAAATTAATTATTTAACAATCAAATAATAGTATTAATTAAATTATTAATTACAAGTATTTGTAAAAGGAAAAATTTACAATTAAAACTACCTGATTACATAATTTGATGAGATCAATTTGATGAATTTATATAATTACGATGTCTTAATTAATGAAATAACCAATGAATTATGATTAATCAAATGGTAAACTAATTATAATTATAAAAGATAAATTCATATTATATTAATGATAATGATTATTAACTAACTATAAATATAATTAATTAATTAATTGATAGTTTTATTGTTTGGATTCTTGACAATTTATTGGAAAATAAGAATAGGTATATATGTGTATAAATAAACTAGTTTATTAAACAAAAATAAAAATTACATATATATTAAATTGTTTTAATATATATATATATAAATTAATTTATTAAATAGTAGTAGTTAAATTCATCCACTATAATTTAAAATTTATTATAATTTTATAAAATTTAAATTTAATTTTCATATAAAAATAATTTAAATTAATCAATTTTAATAATATATAAAAATAAATAAATTAATAAATGTATTAAAAGAGAAAAGAGAGTATGAATGAAAAAACTCATCTTTTTGGATGGGTATATTCATAGGTATAAAAGATGCATGGGAAAAGCATATTTCATGCCTAAAGTTTCCAACTCTAAATTTCTTTCTTTGCTATATATTTTTTACCAATAATTTAAAAAAATCAAGTCAAAATTTGAAAACAAAAAAATCTAGCTTTTAAAAACTTATTTTTGTTTTTGGAATTTGGTTAATTCAACCATTATACTTAAGAAAGATACAAATTATGGTAAAGAATGGAAAGGAAATAGACTTAATTTTTAAAAACCAAAATGAAAAAAAAAAAAAAATAGTTACCAAACTGGATTTGATTGACATATCTTTTAAAATATATTAATAAAAAGTGAAAAACAAAACATAGAAAATTTCAGGGATTGAATAGTCTTTTATAAGTTCAATTGTTTTAAGAATTGGAGAGTTATTAAAGGAGGCAAGAGATAACAAGAAAAAGAAATTTTGATCCTTAATTGTGTATCACTAGGCTATGGCTTACCAAAAGCATTGTTTGATTAAGATAGTAGAACAACCATGAATCCAATAAATGAAATGGATTTGAAACACCCATAGTGTAGTAAACCTATTAACCCTCGTTTTACTTGAGGAGGTCAATATATATGATTCTGTTATAATAAAGTTTCACGAATTAGATTCGTTGATATCAACATCTAATTAAGGTTGTAACTATAACGGTCAAATTGAGTAAAACTCAATGATGTTGACATGTTTTCAATCTTTAGAGATTGGAGGTTCAATCTCGCACCAACAGTTGTACACAAAAAAAAAACTACAACTATAAATACTAAATATCTCAGATTTTTCTGGAATCTTTTTTTTAAATTAAGTTTATAAACATTAGTTCTATCTCTAATTTTTTTTTCTATTATACAATTTCCATAATAATGTTTTCAAAAATCAAATTAAATTTTTGAAAACTTAAAAAATAAGATGTTAAATTTCCTTGTTAAGAATTTGAATAAAAATTGAAAGAATCAAGTGTCTCTTCGAGAAATCTGTAATCTTAGCATGAAACTTAAGAGAAAACTAATATAAATTTTAAGGAAAAAAAACTAAAAATAAATTGTTGCGAAACAAGGTTTATATTTTTCCTATATTATATTTATTCAATCATCTAACTTATTTTTTCTTTTCATTTTCTCTTTTTTATTTCCATAATAATGATAACAACTAAATAAATATATTACTTTTTAGATGCGAATAAATAATAATGTTGTTTTTTCCCGATACTTTCTTTCGGGGCCTTTTTAATTTTTAAATATGAAAAGATATTTAAAAATATTTATATTTGATTGCAAAAAGTTTGGAACTTTTTACTATAAATATTTTTTGAATTTTTTTATTTATAAGAATTTTTCCTTTCTCTTAAACCTATTAAATTAAGAAATTAAACATTAATCAAATAATACATTTATATTTTATATTATAGTGTTTAGATATAAAATGGAATATTACTTTCACAGGGTAAAAGGTCTAGTATAGTTAAAGCAAAAGATCATAAGTATTTGTTGTCTTATGTCACTGAATTTCAATGGAGATTTTCGAACAAACTAAATCATCCATTAGATAATAATTTCGTTTTTTGTCTTTTATTTTTGAAATTCAAGCTCATTTAATTTCAATTTACTAATTATAATTTTTTGTGTACTTTTTTTTAAAGAAACACCTTATTTCGAACCCAAAAAAAAAAAAAAAACAGTGTTTAAAAACTAACTTTTATATTTTATATTTTATATTTTTAAGTTTTCAAAAACTTGACTTGTTATAGAAAATATTAGTATACAATGATAACAAAACATTATAAAAATTCATGCGAGAGTGAATAGTGTTTACAAATTTAATTTTTTTAAAAAATAAAATAATTATTAACTAGAGCATGAGATAATAAAAAAAAATGAAATTTTGATGTTTCATTATGTTTCACTAGACTACATCTTACAAAAGATATAGTTTGATTAAGATAGTAGAATAAACCTATTAATCCTCGTTTTAATTGAGGGATGTTGACTATAAATCAACTATATGTAAATCATCTTGAGAAAGTTTCTACAAAATATCAATCAAGAGTATTATATAATGAGTGAGATACCACCAAGTATTCGCCTTTGGTTTCCGATTAAGGATATCACTGATCCACATGTGCAAGAAATAGGAAAACTTCTGGTGGATGAGATTAACGAGGATAATACAACAGAAAATCTGAAGTTCAAGCGTGTGGTGAATGGTCTGCGTTCAAACGAAGGCACATTATATAACCTTGTGTTGGAAGTTGAAACCTCCCAACAAATTAATTGGACATATGCAACCATCGTGTTAGAGGTTATCCAATCCGACGTACTAAAGCTTCGTATCATATCTTTTAAACCTGTTCTCGAGTACAAGGTCTAATAATGAACTGTGCTCTCTACTTTACAAATTACAATATGCTTAAATAAGTTGTAACATTAACGTCATTATCTATGAAGAAAAGATGAATACTATCTATTAAATTTCTAGTGCTTTTTTGCATACATGAGTGTTCTTTTCTTTCTCCACATTTAAAGGGATATTAAAAAATTCTTTAGTTTATAATCTTTCTACATTTATATCTTAAATTAGTTCATTACTATCGAACATTTTATTTCATTTTTCAAGAATATCCATAAATATGCATTTGCGTGTGTATGCACAACACATTATAAATCATGTACATAACTACGTACAAAGTAAATGGATGTACTAACTCCTTAACTCAAAAATAATTTTAGTATATGTCAAAAAAAAAAAAAAAATAGTACCCCCAATATTTTGTAAAAATAGTACCCCCAATATTTTGTATTAACACAGTATAACAAATTATATATTAATAGCAATACCAGCTATATTCTATATCAAATGTTAAACATAATTTGTGTAAAACCCCAAATTTTTAGGTTAATTTAAGATAATTATCTTCAATACTTAGAAGTATTTCAAAAATTTGAGGCTAAAATTGAATTAAGATAATTTGATTTTTGAAATTTGGACATATTTGGTAGGTGTTCTGGTTTTGGGTAAATTGATGGGTATTTTATAGGTTTCTTGATATATCTTGAATGCCCTTTTCTTTTTTTTGAGCTCAGGTGTGATGTCCCAAATTTTCTTGTCTTGAATTATTTAGGCTTTGTTGAATTTTTTAGATTTAAAATTTGAATTATTATGTTAAAATAGTTAAATTTAAATTTTTGGTTATAAAAGATTTTGCAAATTTAGATTTAATTATTGGGAGATCGGTTAATTCGGAGATTTAGAGTGTTGGAGGGAAATTATTTCTGTTTTGGTAGGAGTGGAAATTTAAAAAGAAGAAGATGTTGGAAAATTAAGGAGCATAACCAGAACACATGGAGAAAATATAATATAATAATAATAATAAAATATAATTCAAAATGAAAAAAACTAAAATTATAAAATTGGATAATAGAAAATTTAATGAAATTTGAAGTGGATTTTTTATCGATGGGTGTGTGATCTTAAGTTCCACCATATGCCACTATTTACAGGTAAAGTGGCAAGTAGGATGTGGACTTACATGGACACAAAGCATGAATAATTACAAGGCACATGGACAATATGAAAGGTGACACATGGCTTCAGCGACACTAAGCAATGGACATCTATTTATTATTGTACCATTCATAATACTCCCCCTTAGATGCCCATATATATATAAAATATGCCTCGTTAAAATCTTACTAGGAAAAACCCAACGAGAATAAACCTAGTGAAGGAAAAAGAGTACATATTTCATATATTATATACTCTAAAAGAAAACAATATATTTATTCCCCCTCATGAAAACATCACTTAAAATTCCGAGTCGCCGCATTCCAATGTTGTGCACCAATTTTTCAAAAGTTGAGGTTGGTAATACCTTTGTAAATAAGTCTGTCAGGTTATCCTTCGAACAAATTTGTTGTACAATGATGTCGTCATTTTCTTCAATATCATGAGTCTAGAAAAACTTCGATGAAATATGCTTTGCTCTATCTTCTTTAATATATCCTCCTTTGATTTGGACTATGCAAGCTGTGTTGTCTTTGTATAATATTGTTGAAGGGTTTTTATTAGAAGACAAGCCACATGTTTCACGAATGTGTTGAGTCATTGATCTTAGTCATACACATTCTTGACTAGCCTCGTGAATTGCAAGAATTTCAGCATGATTTAAAGAAGTGACCATTATGGTCTGTTTTACCGATCGTCATGATATAGCAGTTCCTCCACATGTGAACAGATAACCTTTTTGAGATCTAGTTTGTGTGGATCAGATAAATATCTAGAATCTGCATAACTAACTATATCAAAATTTTATTTATTTGAATAAAATAAACGCATATCAATTGTTCCTCGGAGATAATGGAGTATATGCTTAATTTTGTTCTAATGTCTTTTTGTTAGAAAAGAACTATATCTTGCTAATAAATTTACTAAAAATGCAATATCTGGTCTTGTATTATTAGCAAGATATATAAGTGCACTAATTGCACTAAGATATGGTACTTTAGGATCAAAAAATTGTTCATTATCTTCTCAATGTCAAAATATAACTATCTTTAAATCCAATGAATGGACTTCCATTGGAATATTTAATGGATGTGCTTTGTTCATATAAAATCTTTTCAAATTTTTTTTTGTATAAGTTGACTGATGAATAAATATTCCATCTGTTAAATGCTCAATGTGTAAACCAAGGCAAAATTTTGTTTTTCCGAGATCTTTCATCTCAAATTCTTTCTTAAGATATTCTATTGCCTTTGAAAGCTCTTCAGGAGTTCCAATTATATTCAAGTCATCACCATATAATTTTATAATAGAAAATCCTGATTGTGATTTCTTTATAAAAGCACATGGACATATTGGATTATTTTGATATCCTTCTTTCAAAAAATATCCACTCAGGCGATTGTACCACATTTGTCCTGATTGTTTCAATCCATACAATGATCTCTATAACTTTATTAAATACCACTCCCAAGAATTTGATGTATATGTTTCAAGTACCTTAAATCTTTTTAGGATTCTCATGTACATTGTTGGGGTTAATGCCTTAAAGTCTCGTGTCCTGTAGTTTGTAAACAGTTTGTACGAACATTTGTATTGTATAATATATGATATTTTACTTCACATCTTGATTTTGCTCAGTTTTTTGTTTTATTTGTTTTACCACAAACCAATAAACATAAAATTCCTAATTATTTGTATGCAACTTAAGCATGTATGTGGTGACATACAAGTGGATCATGTCTTAAGTAATAACCAAAATGGTCTGTAGTATATGGATATAGGAGGGAAACTTTATCCTGGTAACACTACGGATGCGGCCCTCTTTGTGGAATGGTCATAAGTGTTGTGATTTGTCACAGACGGTCTGATCCTGATCATTTATGTAGGGGACATGCGAGCGGGAGCGTCCTATACAAAGAGTTTATATAAGACCTGACCACGAAGTGTTAACGTCTCGTTATGACAGAAACTTCACTTCACTAGGATGACCATAGGTAACATGACCTAAATCATGAGTGAGTTGGGAACTCCTATCATTGAGGGTGATCCTTTGATATAATTGTATTGATTAATTATATATGATATAATTGACTAAATGTATGAGATATATTATTTTGTAGGAAATTAGATATAAATATGATTTATATCAAGTGGAGGAGAAATGACTATAGTAGATATATGATATCAAACTATAGGTTAAGAATATAATATGATTATATTCATTTATTAATTAATTGGTTAATTATGTGATAATTGGTCGGAAACTTCTTCTCAATCGTGGGTTAGTGGGAAAATATTATTCGGTTATTGTAACTGAAAAATAAAATGAAAATTGGTTTCATTTTGCAAAAAGTTTGAAAAAAATCGCTCAAGGTGTGAAAACGTATCGATCGCTTAGCTGAGAGCCTATACGATAGTGCCTTATCGCCTAAACGATCGTACACCTCGCATACTAAACGATCGCACGCATTCCCTAAACAATCGCTCAACTTTTCTAAACGACAGCTTAGCATGCCGAGATTTCTAAATGATCATTTACTAATTACTAGACGATCACTTAGTAAAACCTACACGATTGTGTAGCTTTCTCTAAACGATAAGCATCTACTATACAACAGCCTTCTCCCACTTGCTTGTCATTCTACACGATCATCCCTTTCCTCCTTCCTCTACCAATTCCATCGAAGACCACTCTTTGCATTCTCACTCCGATAATACCAAGGACTCTAAGTGGTGGTGTTGTCCCCGCTCCTACTTGTTTGTGCACTGCCGTTCGTGTAGACCATCGTGCTGTTGGTAGCTAACTGTTTGCTGTGCGATAAAGAACGTAGAGGGTTGCTTCCGCTAGGTTGAGTCCGAAGTGAAGACAGTCTTTAACTGGTATGCAAACTTAATCTATTGTATTTTATTTGTGAAAGTATGCCGTTAATTAGTGTTAAATTGCATACCTATTAGTTAGAATGTGTGTGTGATAATTCAGTCACAATGAAATAGGAAAGATTCGAATACGCTCATTGATGCTCTTGTTTAAGAGTTCCTTCAATTGGTATTAGAGCCAGGTTCTGATATTCCGATTTCATTGATGCAACGAATTGTATATACATTCTTGGTGGGTGCATATCTGCTCTACTTAATTGTTAAATTGTTGTGGATGTGAAGATTAATGGAGTTTTCTGGGATGTCAGCCTCGGTTTGATTTAATTCTTTTTCTTTTTTCGATTAATTGTAAAGGCCCTTGCATTTTTTGGCACAATTAATTAGTAATCGAGTTTGTAATTCAAAGTCAGTTTGAGTCTTGTGTCGTTCATGAAGAAATTCGAAGCAAGGGTTGCTGTTCTTCAAGAAAGAAGACGATCAAGGGTTGATCGGGTCGTGTAGATGATGGGGTAAGCGATCGCTAAGTATTGGATGCTTGGATATCATTTAACGCGCGCGCGCACTAGACGATTGTTTAGCTCAACAAGCTTTATCGCTTAGTAACTGACTAAATGATAGCTTAGCAACGCACGGTAAATCATTTACCTTTCGCCGCGTTAAGTGATCGCCTAGACGATCAGACTTCGCAACCTCGTTTCGTCTAAGCAGTCATTTAGCTTTTGCGCTATCGTCTAGTGTGTGCTAAGCGATTGTTTACCTTCGACGTTTACTAAACAATGGAGTTCTCATGGCGGTTCAAGACTCGGTTCACCTTTGAACTAGTTTGCTCAATGGAAAAATGTAATAGATAGATTTATTTCATTCCAATTTTTGTAAAGGTTCATCCCAATCCATTAATCCTTGGTTTATAACATGTGATGTATGGTTTTTATATGTCATATGGTATGCACATATAGTAAATCCCACCTTAGGTTATGCATTGGTCATGCATCATCTCTTTATTGTAAATGTTATAATTTAGAGAAGCATGATTTAATTATGTTAGAGCATGCTCATGCTGAAGGATCTCTTACCGAAGAGTTCCATGAGCGCGTTCCGATCGCTCCAATTTCACAGTGACCGAAATACATCAAATACATTCAAACCCATAGTTATGCAAACAAACAGTAATTATCGGCATGCTTTGAACAAGAATTTACAAGGGAGAGAGTTTTCATACCAGTTGAAGACCGTCTTCAAACTTCGAAACTAAACGAAGCGAAAATCTCTACCTGATTAACCAACGGCCAGCAGATGCATCGACTGCAGCAGCACGAACAACCACAAACTCATGAAAGCAACAAGGACAACACCACCAGAAAAGAGCCCCAGTTATTCTCGGAGTGAGAATCCAAAGCGTGGTCTTTGGTGAATTTGGTAGAGGAAAGTGGAAGAATAGATTGTGTAAGTGATAAGCAAGTGGGAGGGAAAAAGACGCTATCGTATAGCAAGATGCTTATCGTTTAAGAGAAACTACACAATCTTGTAGATTTTACTGAATGATCGTTTAGAAAACAGAAGGTGATCGTTTAGCAAATACGGCACACTATATGATTGTTTAGAAAAGTTAACCGATCGTTTAGGACTTAGTGTGTGATTGTTTAGGCATTAGGTAGACGATCGTTTAGGTGCAAAGTGACTATCGTATAGGCTCTCGATTTTAACCGATCGATAACTTTTCACACCAATGCGCGCCTTCGATCTTTTTTCAGACCAACAATTCAAAATAAAACAAATTTCATTTTAATTCATCGGTTATAATAACCGACACCCTTTCCAATAACCGAGGCACTTTCCACTAACGCACGTCCGAATGTGATTTTGGGTTAATTATCATATAATTAACCAATTAAAATATTAATAAATATAATCATATTATATTTTTAACCTATACTTTGATATCACATATCTACTATAGTAATTTCTCCTCTACTTGATATAAATTATATTTATATATAATTTCCTCCAAAATAATGTATCTCATACATTTAGCCAATTATATCATATATAATCGAACTTCCTCTTGTCAATTTGAACATTTCAAATTAACCCAAATATTGATTTTCAACTTTATCCAAGTTACCCAAGGGACATAATGGACCTGTGGCTCGAAGCTCCAATGGTCCGTAAATAGTTGGCTAAACTCTTTAGCCACAAGATCCACCATCCGTTAACTGTCACGCATTCCACTAAAGACCAACAGCTTAACGTTTCTTACCACATATATATTTCTGTGTCCATCGGATATAATGAATCATAAGTACGATGACCCTTCACAGATGCTCGTAAGTACAGTTGGGCCAATTTATCGTTTTGCCCCTGTAGTTACGTCTCACTTCTTAAGTACCACTGATTCCTCTAATGAACAATACAACATAGTCCAACTATGTGTGAATACCTCTCGGGCCAAGAGAAGGTGTGTGGCACCACATCGTTCAAGCCCCAAAATCAGCCCTTAAGGGAGGTATCTATCTACTTACCCTTGCCTTGGGGAATGAGTGAATTCCATCTTACATCTGTGTTCCCAGCTCCCAAATCCGACAAATCCGTAAAATGGTAGGTTTGAATCGGCAATCTGGCCACTCGTACCCATACAAATCAAAGGATCGCCCTCAATGGCAGGAGTTCCCAACTCACTCAGGATTGAGGTCATGTTACCTATGGTCATCCTAGTGAAGTGAAGTCTCTATCATGAACGGTGTTATATAATGAGACGTTAACACTTTGTGGTTAGGTCTTATACAAACTCTTTGTATAGGACGCCCCTGCTTGCATGTCCCCAACACGAATGATTAGGATCAGACCATCTGTGACAAGTCACAACACTTGTGACCATTCCACAAAGTGGGCTGCATCCTATATCCATATACTACAGACTATTTTGATTATCACTCAAGACATGATCCACTTGTATGTCACCACATACATGCTTGAGTTATATACAGATAACCAGGGATTTTAAGTTTATTGGTTTGTGGTAAAGCAAACAAAATAAGCAACTGAGCAAAATACAAGATGTGAAGCAAATATCATATATTATACAATACAAGCGTTCATACAAACTGTTTACAAACTACAGGACAAGAGACTTTAGGGCATTAACCCCAACACATGCATCATATAATATAAGAGTTATATTTATGCATGCATAAAAAGCATTGACATGCATCATCTTTATATTATAATTGTTATAGTATAAGGACAAATGAAAAGCATGTTTATTTGGTTATTACGCGTATTTAAATTTATGTATAGTAATGACCGGACATTGCATGAAGCATGACACATAGGTTACTTTATAAGCGTTATAAACACCTAGTTGTGCGCGATGTATTTTCGTTGTTTCTTTTTAAAAGTTAAAGAGAAATTAGAACTAAAACCAATAAGAAAGACATGCATGTTCAGTTAGGTTCAATTCATGGTTTTAAAATGTTTAAAACTTAGACAAAATAGACCTAATATCACGGTTCTAATATGATTAGCAACGCTGAGACTTTAATCTTTTAATCAGTTTAATAAGATTAAATTGACTAATAAAAGGTTAAAGTGTAGCAAATCTATCTATAAGGGACCTTTTGTCTAAGGCGGATTCTGTCTAGGCTGGAGTATTTAAGGTGACGAAAACATAATACCCCTACCTGGGAACTTACCTTGAAAGGTGAAGTAGATAGATTTGATGCATGCATGCAAAGTTAAAGACAGACCGTTAAAGTGTTTAAATGTGACTACTTGAACTTCTTCATTTTTCATAGACAAAAGTTGTTTATGAGCGGACTTAATAAAATGACTTAGACTAAAATCAGTAGCCATATTATCTAGGTTAACGAACCCCTAGGTAAAACATTTAGTGGGAGGTACTTGGGGCATATGATGCTTCATTTAAACCTTTCACGTTTCTCCTATATAGTCCACACCATAAGATCTACCTTCGGCCTCAAGGCACCTTTGGCGTGTCCCCATAACGAATGGTATTTGAGTAGGTTAATATCAAGGTGGATGGAGAGAGTGTTCATAGTAAGTGGGAGCAGAAAGTGCGACTACATATCCCTCAAACTCCCTCATTGGATTGAATAAAGTTACTGCGCATCGCCTCGAGGCACCCTGGGAGTGTCTCCCTATAGGATGGCAGTTTTGCGCGTTTCTTTATTTAATCTCCTGTAAAAGGATAAGGTTACTTAGTCTCTTGTCCTAATCTTCTTCTTCCCTACAGTGGGCTCATTAGGGCGGGACTCTGGCACTGAAAGTGAGGGGTTACACTTATGTAAAATTGTTTAAGGTTAACAATTCTGGACCAAATAAATGGTGGCTGTTAGGTTCAGTTCCAAGAGTTGGTTCTACCTAATGGTTGAGAATGTCTCATCCCAGCGAAGAAGCATCTAATCACCCCACCGGTGACGTTTGTCCTACCTCACTGGGGCATCATTGCAAAATAGAAGTCTTTCACTTAAGACACTTGAAACTGTTTTGCAAAATAGAAGTCTTTCACTTATGTGGTTTAGCAAACTTTAATAAAGTTTTGTTCGTTTTTCAACAACAATCTTTTCAAAATAGCCACAGCCACTTTATCTTTGCTAAGCACCGAAAAATTAACTTGCGATAACTTTTCAACATGGAAACACATGATCACGACGATACTAATCATCGAGGATTTCATGTTTGCCTTTACGGAGGTCTGCCCTCCTATTCCAGCTCCGAATGCTGCTCAAAATGTTCGAGAGTCATACGAGCGATGGATACGGGCGAATGAGAAAGCCCAAGCCTATATCTTGCAAGTCTTTTTGAAGTCTTGACCAAGAAACATGAGCCCATGGTCTTAACACGTGAGATCATGGAGTCCCTGCGGAGAATGTTTAGACAACTGTCTGAACAACTTATGCACGAGGCTCTTAAGTATATATTCAAATCCAAAATAGAAGAAGGCACCTCTGTGCATGAACATGTGCTTAACATGATGGTCCACTTCAATGTGGCGGAGTTGAATGGGTCTACCATCGATGAGGGTAGCCAGGTTAGCATAATCCTACATTCTTTGCCAGAGAGCTTCCTACACTTTGTTAGCAATGTGATTCTTAACAAAGTGAAATATAACCTTACAACTCTCTTCAACGAGTTGCAGACCAACCAATCTTTACTGAGAAGTAAGGAGAGGAAGAAAGGTGAGGCAAATGTTGCTTCATCTTCCAGGATGTTCCATAGAGGTTCGACCTCAGGAACAAAATCTACACCTTCTACTTCTAACTCTACAAAGGGGAAGAAGAAGAAGGGCGATAAGGGAAAAGGGAAGGTGCCTGCTAACCCGCTACCTGTCGTATATGGATATAGGAGGGAAACCTTATCTTGGTAACGCTATGGATGTGGCCCGCTTTATGGAATGGTCACAAGTGTTGTAACTTATCACAGATGGTCTGATCCTAATCATTCGTGTAGGGAACATGCGAGTGGGGGCATCCTATACAAAGAATTTGTATAAAACCTAACCATGAGGTGTTAATGTCTCGTTATATAACACCATTCATAACAAAGACTTCACTTCACTAGGATGACCATAGGTAACATGACCTCAATCCTGTGTGAATTGGGAACTCCTGCCATTGAGGCCAGTTTTTTTTATTTGTATGGGGACGAGTGGCTAGGTCGCCGACTTAAACCTACCATTTTGAGGATTCATCTTATTTGGGAGCTGGGAACTTAGCTACACAAGATGAAATTTACTCCTTCCCCAAAGCAGAGGCAAGTAGATAGATAGCTCCCTTAAGGGCTGATTCCAGGGCTTGAACGATGTGGTGCCACACATCTTCTCTTGGCCCGAAAGGTGTTCACACATATTTGGACTATGTTGTATTGTTCATTAGAGGAATCAACGATACTTAATGAGTGAGATGTAACTACAGGGGCAAAACGGTAAATTGGCCCAGCTGTACTTACTAGCATCTGTGAAGGGTCATCGTATACATGATTGGTTATATCCGATGGACACAGAAATATATCTGTGGTAAGAAGAGTTCAACTGTTGGTCTTTAATGGAATGCCTGGCAATTAACGGATGGTGGATCTTGTAGCTAAAGAATTTTGTCAACTATTCACGTACCGTTGGAGCTTCAAGCCACAGGTCCATAAGATCCCCTAAGTAGCTTGAATTAAGTGAGAATCCAGTTTTTGGGTCAGTTTGAAATGTTCAAATTGACAAGAGGGAGTTCAATTAGATATGATATAATTGAACTTGTTAATTATATATGATATAATTGAACTTGTTAATTATATATGATATAATTGACTAAAGAACGTAGAGGGTTGCTTCCGCTAGGTTGAGTTCGAAGTTAAGACAGTTTTCAACTAGTACGTGAACTTAATCTCTTCTATTTTATTTGTGAAAGCATGTCATTAATTAGTGTTAAATTGTATACCTGTTAGTTAGAATGTGTATGTGGTAATTCGGTCACAATGAAATAGGAAAGATCCGAACGCGCTCATGGATGTTCTTGTTTAAGAGTTCCTTCATAAATATCATTATCAAGAGATCCATATAAATATATTGTGCCCAAAACCATAAGATACATATCCAGACTTTCATACATAGTCAAGCCAATTAAATATCTTTGTGTAATTGCATCTACCACCGGAGAACACGTCTCCTCAAAATCAATATCAGGTCTTTGTGAAAAACCTTGTACAACTAGTCTTGCTTTATATCTTGTGACCTCATTAATTTCATTTCTTTTCCTCAGAAATACTCATTTGTATCCCACGGGTTTAACATCTTCTAGTGTTCGGACTACTAGTCCAAAAACCTAATATTTTCAAAGTGAATTTAATTTTTCCTTGATTACTTCTTTCCACTGAAGCCAATGTTTTCTATATCAACATTCTTCAACAGATTTTCGTTTAGGATCCTCATTTTTCCGATATAATATCAAGAGCAACATTATACGTAAAAATGTTATCAATAATTACATTAATCCGATTCCATCCTTTTCCTGTCATGACATAGCTTATTGAAATCTCATTATTATCTTTAGGTATTTCACCTTCCTTACTAGTCATGTCGATGATTTCTTCATGAGTATTTACATCCTCAGCCAAGTCTTTTTCACTATTAGTTATTTTTCGTTCTTGAGGATTTTTATCTTTGGAACCCACTGGATTACCACACTTTTGGCGTGTTCCAGAATCATTAGTGACAACTTTTTGTGTTGGGATATTGATTTTTGATGGAACATTTATAGTTGGTATATGTGACCGAGTTACTTTCTTTGCATCTATAAATGCATCTGGTAATTGATTTTCTATATTTTGCAAATGAATTATTTTTTAACTTCAAGTTCACATTGATCTGTAGAGGGATATAAATGAGACAATAACGATACAATCCATGTAATTTATTTTTCCAACTTCTTAATTCCTCCTCCTAATATTGGGAAATTTGTTTCATTAAAATGACAATCAGTAAATCGTGCAATAAATACATCACCCGTCAGGGGGTTCAAGATATTTAATAATTGATGAGGAATCATATCCAATATATATTCCTAACCTCCTTTGAGAACCCATCTTAATGCGTTGTGGTGGAGCAATTGGAACGTATATTGCATATCCAAAAATTCTCAGATGCGAAAAATTTAGCTCATGACCATAAGCTAATTGTAATGGTGAGTACTATAAGCTACTGGCCTAATGCATACAAGTGATGCTGCATGCAAATAGCATGTCCCCATACAGATAAATGAAGTTTATCTCTCATAAGTAATGGTCTTGCAAATAAATGAAAATGTTTTATAAATGATCCTGCTACACCATTTTGTGTATGGACATGAGCTACATGATGTTCAACACTTATCCCAATTGGTATACAATAATTATCAAAAGCTTGGGATGTAAATTCACCAGCATTATCAAGACGAATGATCTTAATTGTATAATCACGAAATTGTGCTCTTAACTTAATTCTTTGAGCAAGTAATCTTGCAAATGCAAGATTTTGACTTGATAATAAGCACATGTGTGACCATCTACTGGATGCATCTATTAATATTATAAAATATCTAAATGGTCCACTTGGTCAGTTAATAGGTCCACATATATCATCATATATTCATTCTAAAAATGCAGGTGATTCAGTCCCCACTTTAGCTGGTGTGGTCTAATTATCAATTTTTCTTGAGATCAAGCATCACATGATAATTTATTAGATTGAAGAATCTTCTGACTCTTCAATGGGTGTCCATTTGAATTCTCAATAATTCTCCTCATCACTATAGATTTTGAATAACCTAATCGGTCATGCCAAATTGTAAATATGTCTGGATTAATGAACTTTAAGTTCATTGTTGCATATGTTTCAATTACTCGTATATGAGTATAATACAATCCAAAAAATAAAGCAGACAACTCTTCCAATATATGTTTTTCATTTGAGACAGTGGATATGATATATAGATATTCCACATTGTTCTTACTGTCAGTCTCAATATGATAACTATTGCCACGTGTATCTTTAAAACTTAGAAGATTTCTCTTTGATTAACTAGAGAACAATGCTTTGTCAATTGTAAATTTTGTTCCTCTAGCCAAAATAATATTTGTTTTTCCAAAACCTTCATTCAAATTTGCAGAATCTGATATTGCATTTAATTTTTCTTTTAGCATTGTCAATTTGGAAAAATATTTTTTATTTGTAAGTATTGTATGTGTAGTGCACTATCTGCTAGACATAGATCTTCTTTACTTATTTTTTAGTCACCCAACATATGAAAATGAGCCATGTTTCTTCATTAAAACAAAATACTTACAATAAGAAAAACAACACTTCAAATATAAAAAAGTTACTAAAAAAACCATGAAGATAGATAAAAGAAAACAACAACATTAAGGATAGATATGCTCAAAGTAAAAAAAGAAAAACATTTGATGCTCCACCAACTATGTCAATCTTCTCTTCAGGAGATTCAAAGAAGTCTCTCACATCCATATTTGTCATGTGGGATGGGTCAAATATGTCATTATCCTAATATGCAAAATTTGCTTCCACATTTTTATCTTTTTCCTTGAAGGAGGTTTCATAGAGATCAACTAAGTGTTTTGACGTACGACAAGCAAACTACCGATACCCAGTCATTCCGCATCGAAAGCATTTATTTTCAACACTCTTTGAACTTTTATCTTGTGGAGCTTTTCCTTTGTGATCATCATTTTGTGTTGTTCTTTTGAAATTTAAATGATTAGAACGACCACCACCAAAATAATAATTATTTCTTCCTCTGTCATGGTCACGACCTCGACCGTGACCACGACGTCGATCATGAGTATTATAAAATTCATAGCATTCACTTCAAGGATAAGTGTCATTTCGATAGGTCGAGATTCACGATTTTTCATCAATAACTTGTTATTTTGTTCGGCCATAAGATGACATGAAATTAATTCAGAATACTGTTTAAAACATTCATCTCGATATTGTTGCTACAGAAGCATAAGCAAGACATGAAATATAGAAAATGTCTTCTCTAACATATCAGAATAAGTAATTTTTTCTCTGCATACTAACAATTTCAAACTAATTTTAAATAATGTGGAGTTGTAGTTACTTACTAATTGAATTTTGTAGCCTCAAGTGCATCCAGTCATAACAAGTTTTAAGAAGAATAACTGTTTTTTTATGATCATACCTTTCTTACAAATTTTTTCACAAGATACGGGGACATTTTATTGTAAGATACTCAATTTTCAATCCCTCTTGGAAATGATGACGAAGGAAAATCATAACTTTTGCTTTGTCCTGATTGGATGTTGTATTTCCTTTATTAATAGTCTCCCCAAGATTCATAGCATCCAGATGGATTTCGGCATCAAGTACCCATGACAAATAATTATTGTCGTTAATATAAAGGGCGGAAAACTCTAATTTTGTGAGATTTTTCGTGGCCGCACTATCATAAAATAATGTGCTTATGTTAGAAATTTAATAGAGATATTGGATAAATTTATTAATTATAATGAAGAGGGAAAAACCGACATACCTTTAGGATACCTTTAGTGGGGGAACGATAGAAACTCGTGCTGATAACATGTTGTGAAATTGAGGAGCACAATGGGAACACAAATATGGAGAAAATGTCTATGATAAGTCGGAGGAAGGTGAGGATGACATTAAGTCATCATGCCCCTTAGGCTCTGGGCGACACGTGCTTTAATGGTCGGGTCAAAGGGTCGTGATTTCATACCATTTTCAATAGTTCCTTAGCCTAGTCAATTAGGGATGAGGGGCTAATAAGCCATAAAAAAGCATTATATTAATGAATCCAAGGAGTAAGTCAGAATATCAGTCTTTTCCAAGCCATCAGGTGAGGTCAATCGGCATCAAGTACTCCGCTGCTCAGCCTAAGGAGAAGTTAAACTTGTATTAAAATCTGACATGCTTTTATCTTTTTATTTGCTATCATAATTTCTCCATATGAAGTAGAAATTGATAAGACATAATGCAAAGGCTCTACTTCTAACATAGCATGCTTCACAAATACTAATGATATGAATGAATGGGATAAGCCAGAATCAAATAGCATTAATGCATAGTGTCCCAAGATTGGGAGTGTACCTGTCACCACTGTGCCTGGCTTATCGACCTCCTACTATGTGGTTGAATAAACCCAACCTTGCTATTGCTAACAGCTTGCACCCCCCTGATAGGCATTCAAGGGCTAGTTTCTGCTAAACTGAACACCAAGGCATTGGTCAGCCATATGCCCTTCATGCTTGCATATAAAGCAAGTCTATATACCAATCAAACAATGCCCACAATGACGTTTCTCACATGGTTTGTAGACGAGCCTGTTGATAACGGGCAGAAAAGCATGTTATCATAGTGCTAAGTTCTTAAACAATGTTGGATTGTGTTGATGAAATATCTTAAATTGCGTCCATTAAGCATAAATTCTATAATATTGTGGTCGCATGCGTCAAACGCATTAAAACACTTGATCTTTATATTTTTGTGCAAAATATGCATTGACGCAATGCAAAGATTGCGATCATAGGAATTCACTGGTAGAGCTCGTAAACATTCGCCCGAGAAGGATCGCCGCAACTTAGTCAGCGTAACATGGTGGATGCATCCAGGTGAAAGAATAATTAAGAGTGATGGGATAGAAAGCTGATGACAGTCGGATCTAAAGTAAGTTGATAGCCAATAATGGTCACAAAGTACATTCAGCTTTATCGGCGATAGTTATCCAGTGTATCAGTCAGGAATTAAAGGTGTCCTATTTGTACAACCAGGAGAGAGAATCCGCCTTTCACCATAGATGCTCTATAAATACCAAAGGCATTCTTCAAAGAAGGGGTTGATCGGTTGACGAGTTAACCAGTTGCTTCTGTTCATAATTTTCTTTCCATTCTAAGGCGGAGCAAGAGAAGAGTGGTGACGTCGGAGATCGCCCAGGGCAACTCAAGAGAGAACCTTGGGGCGTAAGAGCAGAGAGTGGGCTGACTCTCGCAAGAGCGAGATCATCTTTAGAGCACGAGTAGAATAGTGTAAATGCCTGGCAGCAAGAAATTGCTACCAGGCTCTTTATTAAACTTGCATTGTTATTTTGTACTACATCTTCATATCTATTTAATGGAAGTTCTATTTCTACATCTGCTCACTCTCTTAATACGCATGAGTAGCTAAGCTAGTCGAATAAGTTGAGAAGAACTAAGCTAACATGACCTAGGAATTTATTGCTTGCGATTGTCTTTTTTATACTGTGCAAAATACCCTTTAGAGTTACTCGAGAGAGAGTCTAAAGAAAGAACTTAATGTCTCGAGAGAGCTAGGTTAGAATCTGGACTCGAAAGAGCAAGATTAGACTTGCATAAACAAGAGATAGGGACTCAGAAATAAGCTCTGTTGTCAACTTACATCGCATGCATCCTAGGAATAGGTATGATGATATGTGGTCTCCTTGTTTGTGTATCGTCGCATAGGCAAGAATTAGAGGTTTATGTGTAGGCCCTATAGACACCTTTGCACATACATAGCATGCATTCCAGTATTAGAAGCCGTAGCATTCACGTCGAGAGGTGGTTTACTATTGTATGCATGTTGAATGATCGCAAAGCATGAACGCATTCTAGGGAGTGTTAGCCGAACCCTTCTCAACGCGTTCATCGCATATTCATCGCATCTTCCGTTTACAAATCTTTTCAAACTCCACCGCATCTGTTATTTATTTTTTATCAATGCAAACAACAAACCCAATGATTTATTTATTTAACTGGTTACCGCAAGTCTTCATATAAATCACCAACACAAACTATTTTCACAAATCCCTGTGTTCGACCCTGGACATACCTGGAAACTCAGAGGAATTTACACTAGAATTCTACTGGGGAAACTTGAGTGCAAAATGCAAATCCATCAATGCATATCATCCATATTTCCACCACATAATTTCAAGCATCAAGTTTTTGGCACCGTTGCCAGGGACTTCGACAAGGTAGTTTGTTAATGGTAATTTTGGTGATTTCTTTACAGAACTCTCAATCTCTGGCGAACTACGACTCGAAGATTGAGAGAACGTTTCGAAGGAGACTAGGAGACCACCAACAACAACCATAATCCAACAAAGAAGAGATGGCGGAGCAGCCTGGAAATGAAGCACCAAACGATAATAATATCATGGTGAATCTGATTCTGTTGGAAAACGATCGCAATAGGCCCATTAAGGACTATGCATCACCAAAACTCTATGATTTCTCTTCGAGAATCATGAGGCCTACCCTCGACGGGAGTAGATTCGAAATGAGACCGGTGATGCTGTAGATGATCCAGACTGCAAGTCAGTTTGGGGGAAGGCGTGGCGAGGACCTGCACGCCCACCTCCAAATTTTATTGAAATCTGCAATACTTTTGTGTTCCCAAACACCTTTGCTGAAGAAGTTCGACTAACGTTGTTCCTATTTTCTCTCTGTGATTAGGCTAGGAAATGGGCATATTAGCTCGAACCAGGAGAGATCACGTCTTGGGAGCAGGTGGTGGAGAAATTCATGAAGAAGTATTTTCCACCTACCGAGAACACAAGACGAAGGAAGCTTATCACTAATTTTGAAAAAGATATGGACGAATCTCTCAGTGATGCTTGGGCGAGGTTTAAAATGTTGGTCCGGGATTGTCCACATAACGGGTTACCAGACTACCTTCAAATGGGAATTTTCTATCATGGTTTGAATCCCGCTTCGCAGACTGCTACCAATGCGGCAGTCGCTGGTGGTCTGCTTAAAAGAACTTATGATGAGGCAAAAAATATCCTGGACCACATCTCCAAGAACCATGAAGACTGAAGAAAGAATGACCAGAGATTGAGACTTAAAGATTCTGACGCAAATAACGGTGCCATTGTTTCATTCAAAACCAAATGACCGCAATGATGAATTTGATCCAAGTAATGGCGATCAGCAACCCAACAACGCAAGTTGGGCAAATCAGCACAATAAATCAAAACACCGCAAGGTGTGCAACTTGCAGTGATGGACATGTGATGGAAGATTGCCCGCAAAATCCACAGTCTGTATATTTTGTAAAGAATAGTCCCTTTTAAAACACTTACAATCCCATGTGGAGAAACCACCCCAATTTTGCCTGAAAGAATCAACAACAAAATTTTCAATCTATGGCGCAAAAAGAAGGGCCATCAGGATTCTTCCAATGCAACAACGGTTAATAAAGCAATCAAGCAAGTAGCTCACAACAACCACCACAATCCTCTTCTCTGGAAAGCCTCTTGAAGCAATATATAGAGAAAAACGAGACAATGCTTCAAAGTTAGGCTACATCCATCCGCGACCTCGAATTGCAAATGGGCCAGATTGCGAGTGAGCTGAAAAGTAGACCGCAAAGGGCGTTGCCAAGTTCAATCGAGCTTCCACGCAACCCAGAGGGATCAGGTAAAGAGGAATGTCAGGTTGTGACATTGCGCAATGGAAAGACCGTGGAGGGAGAAAAGAAGGAGCAGAGTAGAACAACTTCCATAGCAACCGAGCCTGAGATTGCAGTAACGCAAGAAGAAGAAAGAGAAAATGAAGCAGTAGAACCTGAGGTTGCATTGACCTCAAAGTCAAATGAAATGAGAACCGTGAAAGTTCAGTTACCACCTTTCTCTCAGAGGCTAAGGAAGAAGAAAAACGAAGAGGTATAGTACCAACGCTTCTTATCTATGCTAAAGCAATTACATGTTAACATTTCTTTCAGTGAAGCGATTGAGGAAATGCCTGCCTATGCCAAGTTTCTGAAGGATATGGTAACTAAGAAGAGAGGCGCTAGAAAATTTTCCACGGTGGCATTAATGCAAAGTTCCAAATCTATTATCCCACCGAAGATGAGCGATCCTGGGAGCTTCACTATTCCTTTCTCCATAAGAGAACTCTATATTGGGCAAGCCCTGTGTGACTTGGGGGCCAGCATAAATTTGATGTCGTTGTCAATTTTTAGACAATTAAATGTGGGGCAAATTGTGCCCACATCAATGACTCTCCAATTGGCTAACAGATCTCTAGTTCATCCAGAAGGTAAGGTGAAGGATGTGTAGATCACGATTGATAAATTTATTTTGCCACCTTTTCCTCATCATTCTAGACTACGAGGTCGACAAAGATGTGTCCATCATTTTGGGGCGACCTTTTCTATTAGCAGGTTGTGCCCAAATTGATGTGCACAAGGGAGAAATCACTATGAGTATAAACAGACAGAAGCTCAAATTTAATATAATTCGTGACATGAAATTTCCGGATGAAAAAGACCTGCAAGATTCTGTCGATGACCTGAATTTGATTGAAGAAGAAAAGTCTGATGATGAGTATGAAGAAGAGGATGCCAACGCATCCGTTGCTGCCTGGAATGCGATCGTAGAAAAAATAAACAAAGAAGAAAGAAAAACAATACAACCTTCTCTGGTGGAACCACAACCACTTGAACTGAAGACCCTACCAACCCATTTGAAGTATGCATTTCTGAGGCAGAATGAGAAGCTGCCAGTGATAATTTCCTTTGCACTGAACGAAGATCAAGAGAATGTGTTGATGAGCATTCTCAAGAAACATGTGCGAGCAATTGGCTGGACGCTTGCTGACATCAGAGGACTTAGCCGCGCATACTGCATGCATCACATCGTCTTGAGGACGACCACAATGCAACAATTGAAAATCAACGTAGACTTAACCCTACGATGAAGGAGGTCTTCAAAAAGGAGATTATCAAGTGGTTAGATGTGGGCATTATCTATCCCATATCAGATAACACGTGGGTCAACCCCATGCAATATGTGCCAAAGAAGGGTGGAATGAGTAGTCCTAAATGAGAACAATGAATTAATACCGCAAAGGACCATCACTGGATGGCACATATGCATGGACTACAAATTGAATTCAGCCACAAAGAAAGTTCATTTTCCCCTACCATTCATTGATCAAATGTCGGACCGATTAGCAGGGAATGATTTTTACTGCTTCTTGGATGGGTATGCCGGATATAATCAAATCATGATAGCTCCTGAAGATCAAGACAAGACCACATTCACCTGCCCATATGGGACATTCGCTTTTTGCCGCATGCTGTTTGGCCTCTGCAATGCGCCGAGCACGTTTCAAAGGTGCATGATGGCGATCTTTTCAGATTATCTCGAGGACTTAGTGGAAATATTTATGGATGACTTCTCCGTATATGGGAACACTTATGAAGTCTGTCTAGCCAACTTAGAGAGAATTCTGAAGAGATGTGAAGAGACGACCTAGTGCTCAACTGGGAAAAATGTCATTTCATGGTGAAAAAGGGTATAGTGTTGGGACATAAGGTCTCCCGATAAGGGTTAGAGGTGGATAAAGCAAAGATTGAAGCAATTGAAAAACTTCCACCTTTAACCAGCGTGAAGGCTGTGTGAAGCTTCTTGGGACATGCTGGATTCTATAGGCGATTTTTCAAGGACATTTCTAAGATAGCACGACCATTGAGTGCGTTGTTAGAGGCGGACAGAAAATTTGAGTTTGACAACAATTGCCTCAACGCATTCAAAGTTTTAAAAGATGCGCTGATTATTGCGCTCGTACTAATTGTACCGGATTGGACAATGCCATTTGAAATCATGTGTGATGCAAGCGGGTATGCGATAGGGGAAGCCTTAGCGCAAAAAAAGAAAACAATTTTGCATCCCATCGTATATGCAAGTAAAACTTTAAACCCTGCTCAGATAAATTATACCACTATAGAGAAAGAACTTCTGGCTGTGATTTTTGCGTTGGAGAAATTCAGGGCATATCTGTTGGGAACCAAGGTACTCATTCACACTGATCACTCGGCAATCAAATATTTAATGACAAAGAAGGACGCAAAGTCGAGGTTGATCAGATGGGTTCTCCTCCTTCAAGAATTTGATATCGAAATAATTGATTGGAAGGGGTAGAGAATCAAGTTGCAGATCACTTGTCCAGATTGGAAAATCTCGAGGTTGACCGCAATGAAACTGAGGTGAGTGTCGTGATCCCGGATGAGAAGCTGTTCCACATAGAAGAATTGCCCTGGTATGCGGACATCGTTAATTATTTGGTTTTTGAGCAATTTCCTAAAGATTACACCTATCATCAACAGAAGAAGCTCAAGAATGAATGCAGACACTATTATTGGGATGAGCCGATGTATAAAAGAGGTGCAGACCAAATCATTCGATTATGCGTACCAAATGCTACTCAACAACGCATGTTGTCACAATGTCACGACTCACCATATGGTAGGCACTTTCGAAGGCAATGCACTGCAGCGAAAGTTTTGCAAAGTGGATTCTTTCGGCCTTCATTATTCAAGGATGCGACTGACTATGCAATGAAATGTGATCGGTGTCAACGCACGGACAATATTTCATGGAAGAACACAATGCCAATGAACACTATCTTGGAGCTGGAACTATTTGACGTATGGGGGATTGATTTCATGGGACCATTCCCTCCTTCGAACGGTAAACACTATATTTTATTAGCTGTCGACTATGTCTTCAAGTGGGTAGAAGTAATAGCATGCCCGCAAGTGATCGGCGGTAGTCTCCAAGTTCCTGAAGAAAAATATTTTCACTCGTTTTGGCACTCCCCGTGCCATCATAAGTGATGAGGGATCACACTTTGTCAATTACAATATCAAAGAGCTGCTGCGCAAATACAATATCCTTCACAAAGTGGTCACCGCATACCATCCGCAAATGAATGGTCAGGCTGAAATATGCAATCGAGAAATGAAGCTGATACTTGAGAAGGTAGTAAAGACTTCCCGAAAAGACTGGGCAACAGCTTAACGATGCATTGTAGCATACCAGACTGCATTTAAAACACCCATAGGTATGTCCCCATATGCGTTGTATTTGGTAAGGCGTGTCATTTGCCTTTGGAGCTGGAATATAAGGCATTGCGGGTGGTAAAGAAACTGAATTTTGATTTGAAGAAGGTAGAGGAAGCGCGAAAAATACAACTGGTCAAGCTAGAAGAATAGAGAAACAACGCATATGAAAATGCGAAGATATATAAAGAACGCACCAAACGCTGATCAACGCATATGCGGTAAGAACCTCCAAGTCTGGAAAAAGGTCTTGCTCTTCAACTCACGTTTGCGACTCTTCCCGGGAAAGCTGGAGTCACGTTGGTCCGAACCATTCATAATTAGACAAGTACTTCCACATGGTGCGGTTGAATTATCAAGTGATGATAGAAACAAAATATTCAAAGTCAATGGGCAACGAGTAAAGGCATATCATGGAGAAGGCTGGCATCGCCAAGTCAACTCCGTGGAACTAAAGAACTTTGAATAAAGAAGGAAGTAGCTGGTCCGTGCATTATCAAATGATCGCAATCTATCAGGGACGCAAGTTTTAGGAAACATCAATTCTTCAACTCTTTTCTCCACTACTCGGAATTTTTACTATCTTTTCAAATCCTAATCTATCCTTATTTTACTATCACTATCTTTATTTCTACAAAAAAAAATTGCGATAACGAGTTTTATTTTGTTTAAAATAATTTGACCCTCTATTTGGTTTTCTTGCAACGATCGAGGTGCTGGATTATGGAGATGATACGGGATGAAGACTCTTATCTTATTCCATCACCGCCATCCAAAGAAGAGAGATCGCCGCAAGAATGGATGCGTCAACACAATAGAGGCAAAACGCAAAATTTGGGGGTGTATTCTTCCTTATCTTTATTTCAAATTTTGTGTTATCACATTGCATTTTACTTTTCAAAATTTTATCACCGCATCCTCTTTGATCACCGCAATCATTTGACAAGTAAATAAATTTAGTAGTTTACCACATTCAGTTTCTTTGCCAAGTATGATTTCAATAATGAAAAATATGCTTCTATCTCTTCCATATATATTAGAGTCAACTTAGTCTTAAGATAGTCACCTCATGAAATATTTCTAGAAGTTACGGGTTTGCTAGCTTTCTTTCAAACTCTCTTTACAACACATTCTATGACCATCGCATGACTTATTTTAATCCTCTGGCAATGGGGACATTGTCGTATTTTAAATTTGGGGGTGAGGTATTTGTTTCTGACCTTGCTTCTATTACAAAAAAAAAAAAAAATTAACAACTCCACTGTCAACGCAATGGAAAACCCATGTTGATAAGAGTTAAGTTGTGAAAGGCACTTACCTGTAGTTAGATGTCCGCATGACACACGTAGGGGCAAGCCAAAATGAAAGTAAGTCACTAGGATCAATGCATAAATCAATGATTGCAACTTCATTGCCAATAGGTATGAGTTTAGTCTGAGAAAGAGTGCATTACTCATAGTTGGATGTTCGCATGACACACGTGGGGGCAAGCCAAAACGAAGGCAAGGCACTCGGATCATCGCAAGGTCAGAAAAAAAATAGCAATGAAGAAAATTTTTGTGCAAAGATAAAATCATTTGACACCCTGGTAGAAAAATTTTTCTTTTTGAAATAAATCATGCGATGTTCCAGAATTTAGTAAATTCCTTTTGAAAGTTAAGCTTGCAGTCCTTAGGTCTTAGAAATATTTTAAGAAGAGACTTAATAAGACTTAAGGAAATTCTTGCATATAGAGGATTTGAACGAAGTATTCTTGAGAAATCTAGGAAAATAACATTGCGGTTGACTTGCTAAAGGAATCTTTAGCTTATGCTTGAGGTCAAGCATTGTTTAAATTTGGAGGTGTGATAATGGGCAGAAATGCACGTTACCATAGTGTTAAGTTCTTAAACGAGGTTGGATTGCATTGATGAAATATGTTAAATTGTGTCCATTAAGCATAAATTCTATAATATTGCGGTCGCATGCGTCCAACGCATTAGAACAGTTGATCTTTATATTTTTGTGTAAAATATACGTTAACGCAAGGCAAAGATTGCGATCATAAGAATTCACTGGTCAAGCGCAACTTCACCGCAAAGCTTTGCATTGATCGTGCTCGTAAACATTCGCCCGAGAAGGATTGCCGCAACTTGGTTAGCACAACATGGTGGGTGCATCCAGGTGAAAGGATAATTAAGAGCGATGGGACAGAAAGCTGATGACAGTCGAATCCAATTTAAGTTGACAGCCGATAACAGTCATAAAGTATATTCAACTTTATCGGCGACAGTTATTCGGCGCATCAGTCAGGAATTAAAGCTGTCCTATCTATTCAACCAGGAGAGAGAAGCCGCCTTTCACCATGGATGCTCTATAAATACCAAGGGCATTCTTCAGAGAAGGGGTTGATCGGTTGACAAGTTAACCAGTTGCTTATGTTCATAATTTTCTTTCCATTTTAAGATGAAACAAGAGAAGAATGGTGGCATCGGAGATCGCCCAAGGAAACTCGAGAGAGAACCTTGGGGCGTAAGAGCAGAGAGCAGGCCTACTCTCATGAGAGCGAGATTATCTTTAGAGCACGAGTAGAACAGTGTAAACGCCTGGTAGCAAGAAATTGCTACCAGGCACTTTATTAAACTTGCATTGTTATTTTGTATTTCATCTTCATATCAATTTAATGAAAGTTCTATTTCTACATCTGCTCACTCTCTTAATATGCATGAGTAACTAAGCTAGTCAAATAAGTTGAGAAGAACTAAGCTAACATGACTTAGGAAGTATATTACTTGCGATTGTCTTTTTTATGTTGTGAAAAATACCCTTTAGAGTTACTCAAGAGAGAGTCTAAAGAAAAAACCTAATGTCTCGAAAGAGCTAGGTTAGAATCTGGACTCGAAAGAGCAAGATTAGGCTTGCATAAACAAGAGATAGGGACTTAGAAATAAGCTCTGTTGTCAACTTGCATCTCATGCATCCTAGGAATAGGTATGATGATATGTGGTCACCTTGTTTGTGTATCGTCGCATAGACAAGAATTAGAGGTTTATGTGTAAGCCCTATAGACACCTTTGCACATACGCATTCTAAGGAGTGTTAGTCGAACCCTTCTCAACCCGTTCATCGTATATTCATCGCATCTTCTGTTTACAAACTTTTTTCAAACTCCGCTGCATCTGTTATTTATTTTTCATCAACGCAAACAACAAACCCAACGATTTATTTATTTAACTAGTTACTGCATGTCTTCATATAAATCACCAATGTAAACTATTTTCACAAGTCCCTGTGTTCGACTCTAGACTTACCAGGAAACTCAGAGAAATTTACACTTGAATTCCGCTGGGGAAACTTGAGTGCACAACGCAAATCCATCAATGCATATCATCCATATTTCCACTACATAATTTCAAGCATCACCTGTCTCTTCAAGCCCCTCCTATCTAAGTGGTATACTGCTTGAAATGTTGGAATGACTCATTTGAGTGTTGACCCTTCTGCTAAGGCTCAGAAGTCTTCTGCTCTGCCTTCCTTTTATATCCTGCAGAGGTCCCTCCTCCTAACAACCTCATATACTTGTCCCCCTCCTGGGAATCAGCATCAACCTTTACAATTGCTTGATGTGCTGTGGCATATGTTTTGGGCTCATCAATATGTACTAAGCCTCACAATTTGCTCCCTGGGCCTTGAATGAACTTTTTCCGTCCTTATCACCCCAATGGCCATCAACACAGGGGCAAAATGGGACAACTTGTCAAACTCTTACCATACTCTTCCACTGACATAATTCCTTGCTTCAAATTAAAAAATTTAACCTTTTTTTATTATGTGTTGGCAAAAAAATAATTTTCATGGAAACACTATTTAAACTGGTCCAACAATGATAGCCCCTCGCTAGTATCTATCATATTTTCCATTGAATGCCACCATATCTTCTCGTTATCTGTGAATATAAAAACTTCATAATGGAGTTTCTGATCCTCTGGGCACGTCATATAATGGAAGATTTTCTTGATGGAGGATAACCATATCTCTGGCTTTGTAGGGTCCTTCAGCGACCTGCCCTGCACATTTTGAAGGGACAGGTCCTGCACATTTTGGTTCTAGGGTTGGGTTGGTTGCACCTAAAAAGGTGGTACTAGTATCTGTTGAGTTAGAATATTTTTTAGCTGTATGCTCTGCCACTACACTTTGGACTTGTTTTTGTATTTTCTCCAATACAGATGATGTAACAACTGTTAGGGTTGATGGCCTAGATCTCATAAGATCCTATAATTTATAATTGTATTGTAAAAACATTTTATTTATATAATAAAAACATATGATGTTTTCTCTCAAAATTAGTTTCATTAACCACAAACCAATAAACTAACATCCACGGTTGAACTAACATCCAAGGTTATTTTGTAGCTTAAACATGTATGTTGAGACATACAGGTGGATCATGTTTAAGTGATAACCTAAATGGTCTGCAGTAGATGGATAAGGCTAGATACCTTATCCTGGTGACACTACAAGTATGGCCTGCTTGTAGATATTACAATTGTTGTAAAGTGCTACAAATCATCTGATCCTGATTATTCATGTAGAGACATGTGAGCGAGAATATTCTATACAAAGGAGTTTGTATAAGACCAAACTACAAAATGTTTAGTCTCATTATATAACGTCCATAATAGAGACTTACATTTGACTAGGATGACCATAGGTAACATGATCTGAATCTTGAGTGAGTTATGAACTCCTACTTATGAAGGTGATCCTTTGATTTGTATGGGTAAGAGTGGTCAGATCGACGACACAACATGCCTACCATTTGGAGGATTTGTATGATTGGGGAGCTGGGAAAACAACTACACAAGAAGGCACTTATTCCCCAATGTCAAGGCAAGTAGATAAATTGATCCCTTTAGGGCACATTCCGGGGCTTGAACAATGTAGTGTTACACCCTCTCCGGATCCAGAGGGGCTTGGTTATAGTTAGACTATGAATTATTGTTCATTAGAGGTATCCGTAGTACTTGAGGAGTTTGATGTAACTAAAGGGCCAAAACGGTAATTTAGCCTAGCTTTACTTACAAGAAATTTGTGAAGGGTCATCGTACTGTTGATTGGTTATATCCAATTGATATAGAAATATATTTATAGTGCGAAGAGTGCAGCTATCGGTCTTTAGTGGAGTGCCCGACAAGTAACGGATGGTGGATAATGTGATTAAAAAGTTTAATCAATTACTCATGTACCATTGAAGCTTCAAGCTACAGGTCTATAAGGTCCCCTTGATAGCTCAATGGAGTCAAATTGAGAATTAGATTTTGGGTTAATTTGAAATGTTCAAATTAATAAGAGGAAATTTGATTATATATGATATAATTCAATTAATTCAATTATATATGATATAATTGACTTAATGTATTTGATACATTATTGTATGAATGGAGGAACTAATATTTGCATATGATTCAAATATATTTTCTATGAATTAGATTCATAGTTATTAAATTTAATATAAATATAATTTATATTAAATGCCATAAAATAAAGAAAAAGAACCATGGTTTATATATTGTATATAATGCAATATTAAAACTATAGGTTATAAATATAATATGATAAGCTAGTTATCATATTTATTTATATTTATTAAAAATTTGATAATTAAAATTCTTTTTCTCAATAACCACGCTTAGTGGGTAGTTATTTAATTTTATGGAAAATTTGGGATAAAAATGAAATTTGATTTCAAATCTCACACAACAGACGTGATTTGTAATCGAGTTGGAAACTCTTACTAAATGATCACTTGAGAGCCTAAACGATCGAGTAGCTAGTCTATGTGATAGACTTTCTCATCTACACGATAGTCCTGTTCGTTTACTCGATCGTCTTCCTCCTCCACACTAAACCTTCCCTCAAACCAAAATAAGCCAGAGCCCACCACTCCTCGATTCTCACACCGAGAATACCAAGGTAACCTAGTGGTAGTGTCTGGTTGTTGCTTGTTGTTGTTTGAGGGTGTTTGAGTTGTTCGCGATGTTTGTGAACACATTTGATCGAGGGATTTACTTGAAGAAGCGTTCTTCAAAAGTATAATCTCTTATCCTTTGTTTTTATTTTCAAAGCATGTTGTAATGTAGTTTATAATGCATAATATGTTCTGTATAACTGTAAATGTATGAGTTCATTCACAATTGGATTTGGACGATCCGCTTCTGCTCAAAGGTTCTCTATAATTAGAGTTCCTTCAATTAGTATCAGAGCCAGGTTGTGTTCTGATTTCCAAAATCCATTGCTGTATTGAATTTCGTTTACAGTTTTGGTGGGTTTTAAGTTTTCTGCAATGCATTTAAGTGTTAAATGTTTGTGGATGTTGTTGATGGATGTTTCGAGATAATTGTCTCGTTTTATTGCTTTCATTATCATTTACAAAAGTTAATTGTAAGGGCCCCTGCATTTTTTGGGCATAATAACTTGCAATCAAGTCTATATTTATTTGTATTTTTGAGTCATTCATGATGAAACTTCAGACGCAAAGAGTTGTTGTTCGCTTCGATGGAGAAGACAAAAAGACGTTGCATCGTGTAGCTCAAGCTATCGTTTAGATTTAGCTATGCATTCATGTAGAAATGTTTTTACTCATCCGTGTAGTATTTGCTAAACGATCACATAGCTAATGCTACGTGATCGTGTAAAAAGTTTAATCGATCGTTTTGCATTGGCTACATGATCGTGTAGACGCTCGGGGGTAAATGATCGCATAGTATTTGATACTTGACCAAGGCATGTGCGTTAAACGATCGTGTAGGCTATCATGCTCATCACATAGTTATTAGTTGCACGATCGCAAGGTATATGATACTCGGCACTTGCTACTCGATCGTGTAGACTATCAAGCTCATCGCATAGTCCTTAGCTACACAATGGCATGGTATGCGTTACTTGAAGCGCGCTGCATGATCGCGTGGACTTTCATGCTCATCACATAGTCCTTAGCCACGAGATCATCGCTACACGTCGTTTATACTCGACGTGTGTTATTCGGTGATTAGATGATTTTGCTACACGATCAAGTGACAAGGCTTCAAGGCAGTAGTTCAAGGCCCAGTTCACTTGTTCGAACCGGTTGACTCGAATCTTTTCTAATATTTTAGCTTTTATTTTCGAATCCCAGTCCATCAACTTTTATTAAATGTGCATGTGATGTATATTTATTTTATATGCCATAATGTATGTCATATAGTTTTAAAACCCACCATAGGTTATGTATGTTATTCATGCATCATCTTTATATTATAAGTGTTATAATATATTAGTTTGCATGATTAAATTATATTAAAGCATGCTCATGAATCATATAATATAAGAGTTATAATATATGTATGCATTAAAGCATACCCATGCATCATTGATATTATAAGTGTTATAATATAAGGTTGTGTGTTAGCATGGAATGTATGCTTAGTTCATTACTTGTTATATAAAAGTTATTTATATTAGTAATGAATGATCATTGCATGAAGCATGACACTTAGGTTTACTTATAAAAGTTATAAATACCTTGTGAATGTCTAGCTTAGCAATGTGAATAGTTTTAATTGTTTCACTTTTTATAAAAGTTAAAATTAATGAAATTAGAATTAAAATCAATAATAAAGAGTTGCATGCAAACCTTAGGCTTTAATCATGTTTTTTTAAAAAAAAATTGATTGAGATACACCTAAGATCACATTTCTAATAAGATTAGAAACCTAAGTTTAATTTTTTTTTTAATTCGGTTTAATAGGTTTAAATTGACTAATAAAAGATTAAATATGTAACAAATGTATCTACAAGGGATCTTTTGGCTAAGGCTAGTTCTGGCTAGGCTAGGGTACTTAATTCGATGGAAACGTCATATCCCTACCTGGAAAGGTGAATTAGATAGATTTGTTACATGCATGCTAATTTGATGCAAGTCCGTTAAAGAGTTTAATAAGACTTGAATCAAACTTGTTTAATCATCAAAAGAAAATGTTGTTTTTGAGAAAATTAAACAAACCACTTAGTTAAAATTAGTAGCTGGATTTTCTAAATTAATGAATCCCTAGGTAGAACATTCAGTGGGAGGTAATAGGGGTATATGATACTTCACTTTACCTCTACACGTTTCTCCCTAAAAAGTTCACACCGTGAGATCTATCCTCAGCCTCAAGGCACCCTGGAAGTGTCCCCCTACAGATGGCATGTGGGTAAGTCAATACCAAGGTGAATGGAGATAATGTTCATAGTAAATGGGAGCGGGACGTGTGATAACATATCCCTCGATTTCTCACATTAGGTTGGATAAAGTTTTAGTGCATCGCCTCATGGCATCCTGGGAGTGCACCCTGGGTTGCTTTAGTCTCTTGTCCTAATTTTCTTTTTCCTAAGGTCAGCTCATTAGGGTGGGACTCTAGGGCTTAAAATGAGGGGTCACACTTACACATAATTGTTAAGGACGTTAACAAATTCTGGACTGGACAATGATGACTGTTAGATTCAGTTACAAGGAGTTGTTTCTGTCTAATGGTTGAGATTGTCTCATTCCAATGAAGGGGTACCTGATCACCCTACGGTGACTTTTGTCCTACCTCACTGGAGCATCATTGCAAAATAGATGTCACTTAGGATACAATAGAACTATTTTGCTAAAACTTAATTGGTATTAAAAGTGGTTTAATGCAAATAGATTTATTAAGTTTGTTCATTTTTGCAGCAATTTTTTTATGGCTACCGCTACTCTTTCATTTCTTGTCATTGACAAACTGACTAGCGAGAATTACGTTAGTTGAAAGAATATGATTAATACGATTTTAATCATCGATGGCTTAAGGTTCGTCCTTGTGCAGAAGTGTCCTCTTATTCCACATCCCAACGCTGCTCGAAACGTTCGAGATGCATATGAGCACTGGACACGGGAGAACAAAAAGGCCCGAGCATATATCTTGGCTATCCTTAATGATGTTTTGGCCAAGAAGCATGAGTCCATGATCACTGCACGCAAGATCATGAAGTCCTTGAGGAGAATATTCAGACAACCGTCCGTATAGCTCAGGCACGACGCTCTAAAGTATATCTTCAACTCACAAATAAAGGAGGGAACATTTTTTTAGGAACATGTTCTCAATATGATGGTCCATTTCAATGTGGTAGAGATGAATGGGTCGGGCATCGATGAGGCCAACCAGGTTAGCATTACTCTAGAGTCGTTACCAGAAAGCTTCCTTCACTTCGTAAGCAACGTTGTTCTGAACAGGGTTGATTACAATCTTTCAACTCTACTCAATGAGTTGCAATCTTTCCAATGTTTCCTGAAAATCAAGGAAAAGAAGGTTGGTGAGGAAAATGTTGCTTCATCATCCAAAAAGTTCTAAAGTCTGCACCTTCTTCTTCTGGCACCAACAAGTGGAAGAAGAAGAAGGGTCGTAAGGGGAAGACGCTTGCTAACCCACAACCTATTGCTCCACAGGGTAAGCAACCAATGCGGGTTGACAAGGGAAAGTGTTTCCATTGCAACTAGGACGGGCACTGGAAGTGGAACTGCCCACGTTATTTGACTGAGAAGAAGAAGGCCAAACAAGATAAATACGATTTACTAGTTTTGGAATCTTGTTTGGTGGAGAATGATAAGTCTTCCTGGATTATTAACTCTAGCGCCACTAACCATGTTTGTTCTTCATTTCAGGGAATTAGTTCCTAGAGGCAGCTTAGTGCTGCAGAGATGACAATACAAGTAGGAACCAGGCACGTCGTCTCAGCTGTGGCATTGGGAGGTCTTCGAAAAACTTTACATAATAGGTTTATCATTTTGAATTATGTGTTTGTAGTTCCCGAGTTAAAGAGGAACTTAATTTCTATAAAGTGTTTTCTCGAATGTAATTATACACTTAATTTTTCTGTAAATAAAATGTTTATTTTGAAAAATGGTGTTGATATATGTTCGACTAAACTGGAAAGTAATTTGTATGTGCTAAGGCCATTAGAAAATTTCCTCTATAACATGGAGATTTTTAAAGGTGTCATAACTCAAAACAAACGACTTAAAATTTCTCCTAAAGAAAATGCCTAACTTTGACACCTAAGTTTAGGGCACATTAATCTCAATAGGATTGAGAGGTTCGTGAAGAATGGACATCTAAACGAGTTAGAAGAAAATTCTTTACTTGTGTGTGAGTCATGCCTTAAAGGCAAAATGACTAAAAGACCTTTTACTGAAAAAGATTATAGGGCCAAAGAGCCTCTAGAGCTAATGCATTCAGACCTTTGTGGTCTGATGAATGTGCTGGCTAGGGGAGGTTACAAATACTTCATCACTTTTATTGATGGTTATTCGAGATATGGGTATGTTTATTTAATGCAACATAAGTCTGAGCCCTTTGAAAAGTTCAAAGAGTTCAAGGCTGAAGTTGCAAATGCATTAAGTAAAGCGATTAAAATACTTTCATCTGATTGAGGTGGAGAGATTTTGGATTATGAGTTCTAGAACTATATGATAGAACATGGAATAGTTTCCCAACTCTCAGCACCTAGTACACCTCAGTAGAGTGGTGTATCAGAGAGGAGAAATTGAACCCTATTGGATATAGTTCGGTCGATGATAAGTTACACTTTCTTACCTGACTCGTTTTGGGGTTTTATGATAGAGGCTGCAGCTTATATCTTGAACCGTGTTCCCTCCAAAAGTGTTGCCAAAACATCTTTGGAGTTGTGGAATGATCGTAAAGCTAGTTTACGTCATTTTCACATCTGAGGTTGCCCAGCACATGTTCTTGAGACTAATCCTAAGAAACTAGAACCACGTTCGAGGTTATACCTATTTGTAGGTTTCCCCAAAGGGACACAAGGGGTTTATTTTTATGATCCTAAAGAAAAGAAAGTGTTTGTATCGACAAATGCTACTTTTCTTGAGGAGGATCATATAAAGGAGCATAGACCTAGAAGCAAAATCGTGATGAATGAGCTTTCCAAAGAAACTATTGAATCTTCAACAAGAGTTTTTGAACAGCCTGTTACTTTAATAAGAGTTGTTGATGTAGCTTCATCTAGTAGGTCAAATCAACCTCAAGTGTTGAGGGAACCTCGACGTAGTGAGAGGGTTGCGAACCCACCTATTCGTTATATAGGTTAACTGAAATCCTAACTATGGTAGCTGATAAAAAGGTTGAGAATCCATTGTCTTACAAAAAGGCAATGGAGGATATTGACAGAGATGAATGGATCAAAGCCATGGATCTTGAAATGGAGTCTATGTACTTCAATTTAGTTTGGAAACTTGTAGATCAACCTGATGGGGTTACACCTATAGGTTGTGAATGGATCTACAAGAGGAAACGGGGTGCTGATGGGAAGGTGCAAACTTTCAAGCCTAGATTTGTGGCAAAAGATTATACCCAAGTTGAGGGAGTCAACTATGAGGAGACTTTCTTGCCTCTTGCCATGTTGAACTCTATCTGGATCCTCTTATCCATTGCTTCATATTATGACTATGAGATATGGCAAATGGATGTCAAGACTGCTTTTCTGAATGGCAATCTTGAGAAGACCATTTATATGGTGCAACCCGAGGGATTCATAGTCCAAGGTCAAGAACAAATGGTTTACAAGCTGAATCGGTCTATTTATGGACTGAAACAGGCATCTCGATCTTGGAACATAAGGTTTGATAATGCAATCAAATCTTATGACTTTGACCAAAACGTTGATGAGCCTTGTATCTACAAGAAAATCATCAACAGTTCAGTAGTTTTCCTAGTGTATATATTGACAATATACTACTCATTTTGAATGACATAGGCTTACTGACTTCAGTTAAGAACTGACTAGCGATCCAATTCCAAATGAAAGATTTGGGAGAGGCTCAGTTTGTTCTTGGGATTCAGATCTTTTGGGATCCAAAGGACAAAATGTTAGGACTGTCTCAGGCATCGTACATTAACAAGATGTTGATTAAGTACTCGATGCAGAATTCCAAGAGGGGCCTATTGCCTTTCAAGAACGGAGTTACATTGTCTAAGGAACAGTGTCCTAAGACACCTCAAGAGGTTGAGGAAATGAGATAGGTCCTTTATGCATCTGTCATAGCCAGTTTGATGTATGCGATGTTATGTTCTAATCCTGACATCTACAACGCAGTGGGGATAGTCAGTAGATATCAATCTAATTCAGGATATGATCACTAGACAGCCGTCAAGAATATTCTCAAGTATCCTCGGAGAACAAGGGACTACATGCTTATTTATGGTTCTAAGGATTTGATCCTTACAGGATACACTTATTGGGATTGGTGTCCTAATTCTTTCGAAGTCTTATTGTTTGTAATGATAAACATTGTTTTATGAATAAAATAACTGCTATTTCATTTTGGCATTTACTCATATCCAATAAATAAAGCTCCATTGTTACATATACATGTGGATCATGCCTTAAGTGATATCCTAAATAGGTTTGTAGTATAAGGATTAAGGTGGGATACTTGATCCTGGTGACACTACGGATATGACCCGCTTTGTAGAGGTTTGCAAGTGTTGTAAACTACTACAGATGGTAGATCCTGACCATTCATGTGGAGACATGCGAGCGGCGGTGCCTATACAAAGAGTTTGTATAAGACCAGACCATGAAATGACTAGACTTTGTATATAACGTCGTTGATACTGGAAACTTACATCTCACCTAAACGACCATAGGCGACACGACCTCAATCCTGAGTGTTTTGGAAACTCCTGCCTTTGAGGACGGTCCTTTGATTAGTATGGGTGAGAGTGGTCAGATTGCCAACTCAACATGCCTACCTTCTTCGGAGCTAGGAACTCAATACACAATATGGAATTCACTTCTTCTCTGAAGCAGGGGTAAGTAGAGAGATTGCTCCCCTAAGGGCTGATTTCGGAGCTAGAACATAGTGGCTACAACTTTTCTTTGGAAGAGAGGAATCGGACATAGTAGGACTATGACTTATGTTCATTAGAGGAATCAATGGTACTTAAGGAGTTAGATGTAACTACAGGGGCATAACGGTTATTGGCCGAGCTATACTTACAAGCGGTCTGTGAAGGGTTGCCACACTGTTGATTGGTTAAGATGAACGCATAATATATCTGTGGTAAGGAGAGTTTTATTGTCGATCTTTAGTGGAGTGCCTGGCAGTTAACGGATGGTGGATCCCGTGATTAAAGAGTCTAGTCAGTTATGCACATACCGTTGGAGCTTCGAGCTACAGGTCCATAAAGTCCCCTTGGTAGCTCAATGGATTCAAGTTGAGGATCAGTTCTTGGTGTTTATTTGAAATGTTCAAATTGACAAGGGGTAATTCGATTATATATGATATGATCGATATGATGTATGAGATACAACAAGTGGAGAATTAATGTAAATGAGATTTACATTAAGTGCTATGGAATAGAAAAAGAGCTGCGGTTTGTATGTTTCATGAGATGAAATATTAAAACTATAGGTTATAAATATATTATGGTAAGTTAGTTATCATTTATATGTATAATAATATTAATTATTGGATAACTATTTATTTTTCTCTAATAACTAATTGAGTGGGAGGTTATTAGTGGTTTCATAGTAACCGTGATATAAAAGGAAAAATGTTTTCCTAATTTTAGTAAGAAGTGAATTGAGATTTCCAATCTCTAAAAATACTCATGAAGAGTTGTCAAGTAAATAAGATTTACTAAGCGACAGCTTGGATGAGCTAAACAATCGTGGAATGTTCTTAAGCGATAGACACTTAGCTAAGCAATGAGCTAAATGATCGCATAACTTTTGCTAGACGTTGGCATAGCTTTTCCTAAACGATTGAGCATCAACCTATACGATAGGTTCTTCCATCTCCCACTTGCTCAATCCTTTACACGATTGTGTTTCCTCCAGTTTTATGCCTCAAACCAAATCCACACAGAGCCCATCCTCTAGATTCTCACACCGAGAATACCAAGGTAACCTTCTTGGTGGTGTCTTACTCAACTTAACACTGTCAAGGATCTGTGAAGGTCGTTCGTGGTGTTCTTGACCTAGGTGATTGCTTATTTCGAGTGCGTGGTGTTCGTGTTGTGTAGCAATCATGTTGGATGAGCGTTCGTGTGTTGTTGTGTTGTTGTGATCGAGCGTTTGTGATCAAGGAGCTTGAAGATGAGTCGACAAAAGTGTGTTGATCTTGTCCTTGATCATTTGTATAGCATGTTGTAATTTCTATATTTTCTGCATAACCGTATGTTTTGTTTTGATTGTAAATGTAAATTTCATATACGATTGTAATTTAGAATGATCCTTCCGCTACTCATGGAAATCCTCGTGTTCGATTTCCTTCAACACTGACTCTGATTTTCAGACTGAAAGGGATTCTAGGAAATCCACTTCAGGATCAGTGTTCACTCTTAACGGAGGGGTTATAATTTGGCGAAGAACCAAGTAAGGGTGCATCACGGACTCCACCATGGAGACCGAGTATGTAGTGACTTGTGAAGCTGCTAAGAAGGTCGTTTGCCTCAGGAAATTCCTGACTGGTCTGGAAGTTGTTCCAGACATCTAGGCCCATTGAGCGGAAATACCATCGCATTTGAGAGACTGTACATCGAAGGGACGTGATTGTCACAAAGATAGCTTCAGAGCACAACGTTGCTGATCCATTTACAAAGGCCCAAATGGCTACAATGTTTGAGGGTCACCTGTAGAGTATGGGTCTACGGGACAGACCACGACTGGACTAGGGCAAGTGGGAGATCTTGTACTGGGCGTTTGTGCCCTAGTTTATTGTTTTGTGTACTTTTAATTTGATTATCTTGTACACCCCACTAGCTTTAGGACAAGTGGGAGATTGTTGGGGTTGATGCCCTAAATCTCGTACGGTTCTATAGTTTGTAAACACTTGTATGAACAAACATTCTGTGATTTATAATATATGATATTTATTCACTCCTGTCTATAAAATATATGATATTTTAGTTGCATTAACCACAAACCAATAAACTAAGATCATTAGTTTCCATTATAACTTAAACATGTATGTTGAGATATAAAAGTGGATCATGTTTAACCTAAATGGTCTGTAGTATATGGATAAGGCTGGATACCTTATCCTGGTGACACTACAAGTATGGCCCACTTTGTAGATGTTACAAATGTTGCAAAGTTCTACAAATGATCTAATCCTGATCATTCATGTATTGTGCGAGTGGGGGTATTCTATACGAAGGAATTTCTATAAGACTAGACCACAAAATGCTTAGTCTCGTTATATAACGTCGTTCATAATTGAGATTTTCATTTCACTAGGATGACCACATGACCTTAATCCTAAGTGAGTTGTGAACTCCTGCCTATGAGGGCAGTCCTTTGATTTGCATGAGTGAGAATGACCAGATCCCCGGCTCAACAAGCCTACCATTTTGGGGATTAGTTTGATTAGAGAGTTAAGAACTGTTGGGATCAGTGTCCTAATTCTCCTGGAGTCTCGTTGTTTTGTAAAGATGCACACTGTTTAATGAATAAAGAAAGTGTTATTTAATTCTGGCATTTACTCATATCCAATAAACAAAGTCCTTGGTTATCTTATGTGAACTTAAGCATGTATATGTAAAATACAAGTAGATCATGCCTTAAGTGATAACCTAAATAGGTCTGTAATATAAGGATTAAGGTGGGATACCTGATCCTGGTCATACTACGGATACGGCCCGCTTTGTAGAAGTTTACAAGAATTGTAAACTACTACAGATGTTAGATCCAGACCATTCATGTGGAGATGTGGAGCGGAGGTGTCCTATACAAAGAGTTTGTATAAGACCTAGACCACGAGATGGTTAGACTCTGTATATAACGCCATTGATACTAGAGACTTACATCTCACCTAAACGACCATAGGTGACATGACCTCAATCTTGAGTGTTTTGGGAACTCCTGCCTTTGAGGGTGGTCCTTTGATTAGTATGGGTGAGAGTGGTCAAATTGCCAACTCAACATGCCTATCTTTTTAGGGACTTGTCTGATCTGGGAGCTGAGAACTCAATCCACAATTTGGAATTCACTCCTTTCTCGAAGTAGGGATAAATAGAGAGATTTCTCCCTTAAGGGCTAATTTTGGGGCTTGAACATAGTGGCCACAGCTTCTCTTTGGAAGAGAAGACTCAGGCATAGTAAGAGTATGACTTATGTTCATTAAAGGGATCAGTAGAATTTAAGGAGACAGATGTAATTACAGGGGCATAACGGTTATTAGCCCAGCTGTACTTACGAGCGATCTGTGAAGGGTTGTCACACTGCTCATTGGTTACGATGGACACATAATATATCTGTGGTAAGGAAAGTTCAGCTGTTGGTCTTTAGTGGAGTGTCTGGCAGTTAACGGATGGTGGATCCCGTGACTAAAGAGTTTAGTTAGTTATTCACGTACCGTTGGAGCTTCAAGCTACAGGTCCATGAGGTCCCCTTGGTAGCTTAATGGATTTAGTTAAGGATCAGTTCTTGGTGTTGATTTGAAATGTTCAAATTGACAAGAGATATTTTGATTATATATGATATAATCGGTTTGATGTATGAGATATATCTAGTGGAGGATTGATGTAAATGAGATTTACATTAAGTACCATGGAATAGAAAAAGAACTATGGTTTATATGTTTCATGAGATGAAATATTAAAACTATAAGTTATAAATATAGTATGATAAGTTGGTTATCATTTATGTTTATAATAATAATTATTATGAGATAATTAATTCTTTTTCTTTTAATAACCATAAGAGTAGGTGGTTATTGGATCATGGTAACCGTGAGTTTAAAAGGAAAATGGTTTTCCTATTTTGAAAAGAAGTTTTACAAACATTTGAAAAGGTCTTTTGAGTTTTCTCTCGCACAAAAGAAACTCACGAAGTCGTCAAGTAAATTCGGATTTACTAAACGACAGTTGGGCGAGCTAAACGATCATGTAGTATTTATTAAACGATCGCATAGTTTTTCTAGACGATCGTTGTCCTAACGTAAACAATCGTGTAGAGTCTATAGGCGACAGACCGAGCTAGATGATGAGCTAAACGATCGCATAGCTTTTGCTAGAAGATCACTTAGCTTTATCTAAACGATTGGGCATCGACCTATGCGATAGGTTTCCATCATCTCCCACTTGCCCAGTCGTGTACGCGAGCGGTGTTTCCTCCTGCGTCTGCCTGACACCAAGTCCAAATAGAGCCCACCCTCTGGATTCTCACACCAAAAATACTAAGGTCGCCTTGTTGGTGATGTCAGACTCAACTTGACTGTCAAGGTTTTCTGAAGGTCGCTCGTGGTGTTGTAGAGGTTGTTCGTGTTGTGGAGGAGTTTGTGACCGAGGAGATCGCTGAGGACGAGCGCGGTGTTCGTGTTGCTATGTTGCGATCGTGTAGATCGGGCGTTCGAGGTTGCTGTTGTTCGAACGGTCATGCGCATCGAAGCATGGAGACGTTTCTGCTATTGTATGTAGAGTTTGATCTCTTTATGCATTTGTATTGTTCATGCTATAATTTCTGCATCTGAATTGTGTAGTCGTTTGTTTGAAGTCGACTGTAAATGTAATTGTTCATTTATGATTGTAATTTGGAATAATCTTTTCCGCTGCTCATGGAAATCTCAGATCCGATTTCTTTCAGGAACTTAGCTACACAATATAGAATTCATTCCTTCCCCGAAGCAGGGGTAAGTAGATAAATTACTCTCTTAAAGACTGATTTTATGTCTTGAACAATTGTTGGGATAATTTAGGGACGCGTTTTGTTTTTATCATTTAAGGACGGATTGGTTTGAACATGAAATCATGCATTAGACATAACAGATGCGTTTTCTCCCATGCGTCTGAGGTCATGCATCGGAATGATGATGTGTTAATCTTATCATGCAATGATCACGCGTTCCTATCACAAGTTTTCTTACGCTTGTGCCAAGTATAACACAAACACAAGTTTCTCGGATAATCCGAGGTCGAACATGGGGACTTGTCACTCAATAATATTTGTGAGGTGATGCGTTTGAGGCAATGAATAAGAATAAAAATAAAGTGAAGAAGATTTAAATGTTTTACACACTACTCTTACTCCTAACTAAACAGATTGAGCAATAGAAGACTTACAATGAGAATAAGTAGAGACACCACAACCAATAACACATAGTAATGTTTACTATCTTAAATCGCCCTCGTAATCCCAGCTCGTTGCACTAACGCATCACACTTCTCGGTGATTAGCCACATGACTATATCTCTATAGTGCATGGTTGCGTCGAGCATAAAATTGTGCCTATGTCTAGGAACAATACGAACCTTGCTTAGTGCGTTCCAACCCTTACCTTCTCAGGCAGTTAGACGCGGCTACTTAACTTATAGACAAGCAATGCAGCATCCCATAGACAGGCGTTTCCATAGCCTTTCACCAAGCAAAGAGGATTAACTCACTATACTCGCATAATGCACACCTCTCGGTGGGTTGCTACATGCATCCTATCTCTAGGCTACACGATTAAGCATGCGATTGACTTTGATAAATAAACGCTGAAGATAAACTATGATAGAGATGAAGATGATGAAGAATATGGTAATGAAGGAATTAAGATTTGCATTGATCACAAAATATCTTAATATCTCAAGCTAAAATGTAATACAATACAAAGATTAGAAGGGAGATGAAGGACTCTGCGTCAAGGTTGCTGGTGGTGCCATGGTTGAATGGTGGAGATGTCTCTCTCGAGCTCTATCTTCGGTGAATGCTCCGATCGTCACTCGGTCTGGGTTATGGAGATGAAGAATTCTCACTGGAAATCTCTTTCATGCTCTTATTTGTGATCACAAACTTTTGCCTTGAGGCAGAAGCTCGGATCTCTCAAAATGAAGGTCTCAAGGGCTATTTATAGAATTTGGATGCCGACAGCTGTAATGATGAAGGTATGGCTCACTATTGCTTTTGTCTCGGTATGGGCATTATCACATCGCCTTATCTTGTTGATACTCCCAAGGAATGCGTCTGGGCTGAATTTAGCTGAAGTTATCAACGCGTTCTACCCATCTTGCAATCTTCTATTATGGCTGTCAATCTGTGGCCGCAATCTCTATTTGTTCACCACATTCTCCATGCGTTGGATGCATGCGATTACTTCAACTTTCATGCGTTGGACGCATGGGGTTGCCGTCTGCGTTCGTCTTTTGCGGTCGCCTAGCTTCAGCGTATGCATTTTTCTGTGATTGCTTATTACAAACGCATGTGTTTGATTCCTGTGATAGCTACAAAAATAGACATTTTGGCACGGAATAACGCATAATATTGGGTCAGTGAGGTTTTAGGTGCTTATCGACGTAAAACTCAAATTTTCACAAATTCTAAGTATTATCACTGTGTTTTCTACCTGTTAGCTCTCATAATTCTAAATAAAAGACTTATAATAACTGGTATTTCTGCCAGTTATCAACAATATGGCGCCACACCCTCTCTTGGCCCGAGAGGGGTTTAGTCATAGTCAGACTATGATCTATTGTTCATTAGAGAGATCAGTGGTACTTAAGGAGTTAGAACCATATTCAATGGATACATAAATATATATGTAGTGTGAAGAGTGTAGCTATCGGTCTTTAGTGAAGTGCCCAATAATTAATGGATATTGAATAACTTAAATTAATCATTCAATTATCATTTGAGCTTCAATCTACAAGTCCGTGAGGTCCCTTCTGTAGCTCAACAGGAATTTAATGAGAATCAATTTTGGATTAATTTGAATAGTTCAAATTAATTGAGAAAACTAATTATATGTGATATAATTAATTTTTTTTACTTAATTATATATGATATAATTACTATAATGTATTTGATACATTATTTGAGAGGAAACAAATATTTGAATTTGATTCAAATATTAATTATACGAATTGGCTTCATATAATTAAGTTTCTCCCTCCCCTATTTCTCTCTATTAATGTGTGTGTGTGGTGGTGTAGAACGTGTGCTCTTCCAATTCCAAAAAGATAGAATTTTTCTCTAAAAAAGGTTTAATTCCTCTCAGTCCTTTCCCTCTCTTCCAAAAATCTAAGAGCCCACAACTCCTTAGTGATTCTCATCCCAAAAGAGAATACAGGAGGTTTTTATTGTGGTGGTGTTCATTTGGGTTGTTTTTCTGTTCGTGACTGTTCCTGACAAATCTGGAGAAGTGAATTGTTTTTATGAAGAAAAGGTTCTTCAAGGGTAAGTCTTCTCTCACCCTAATTCTCTCTTTTGCATTTATGATTGCATGCTACAAATTTGTGATTATGCATAATGTTTGTATTCTGTAATTTTGATTATATGAAAATAAAACTTGGACCGATCTCCACACTTTCGCTCAAAGACCTTCACAAGTTCTTTTAGGATTTTTGTTTGATAGTAGAGGCATTAGGTCCCAAGTGTTGTTCTTCTTTAAAGAATTCATTTCAGCTTCCATGGCTTACAACCACTTATCCTTTTCTTTGTTTGGCATGGCTTCTTCAAAATTCTAAGGTTCTTTATCAAGAGGACTTTCTGCAATCTTAGCAGAGTTTGATACATAATCAATATTTGTATATCTAGTCGAGGACTTAATTTCTCTTCTTCTTCTATCTCATATGAAAGAGTAATCAGTTAGGTTCTTAGGATGAGAGCTTTGAGCTTGTGTTGTCTATTCACTTGCTTTTGTTTTAATGACTTAAGGATTTAGGTCATCTCTCTCTGATGAGGTATTTTCAGTTCTAGGTAAGAGCTCCACCTTAAAAGTAGAGGAATTCTCACTTAACACTCCTTCAACTGGCTATTTCCCTTCTCTGACATTGTAAACATCTCATCTTCTCTAAAAATGATATCTATACTCACAATACTTCGATTAAAACTAAAGCCCCAAAGCTTGAAACCTTTGGTTCCCTTAAGATACCCTATGAACATGAACTTTAGGGCCCTAGGTTCAAGTTTGCTTTGTCTCACATGTACATAGTTGTGCACCCAAAGGCTTTTAAGTTTGATAGGTTCAGAGGTACATCTGTCCACATTTCCTCAGGTGTTTTCATGTCAATAGAAGTGCAGGGACTTCTATTTATGGTGTAGGTGGCTGTTGCTAAAGCTTCATCCCTGAATACTTCTTTAAGATTGGCCTTTGATAGCATGAATCTCACCCTTTCCATAAGAGTTCTGTTCATCCTTTCAGCTACTCCATTTTGCTAGGGTGTATAGGTAACTGTTGTGTGTCTATTTATACCATGCTTATTGCAGAAATTAGTGAACATATTATTCATAAACTCAAGACCAATATCTGTTCTAAGAGTTTTTACTCTCTTTTCAGTTTGATTTTCAACTTTTGCAACCCATTCTTTAAATTTATCTAATAACTTGTAAGAAAAAAGAGACAGGCATGAAGTTTCTGATAGAGTATACCAACATACAATGGAAGAATCAGAATCAATAAGCACTCTAATTACACTTAATTTGAGTTTAAAACATGCTTTTCAAAACTATTTCACAAGAGGGTTTGAATAGCACATGATTCCTCCTTAATTTTAGCAGAATACCACGAATTGGTGCTTCAATCTTCTAATAGACCACCACTAAGATCTTCTTTACTAATCTCTGATGGCTTGTGAATGTGATGCGATTATGGTGTATATTTTCGACGATGAGTTATGCGTTGCACATGCAAGTTTTCCTAGTAAAACCCAAGTGTAAGCCTCACTAGGTTTCCTGGTAAGTTCAGGATCAAACACAGGGACTACTGAGTTACTATACAACAGTAAATTTGATTCCTTTGCGGTGGCAAAAATAAATAAGTTGGATGATGTTTTTTTAAGTATATTTCCTATGCAATGGATTCGAGCAAAGAGTTGATGAAATCGAAAGTTACAATGAGTATGCAATGAACGGGTTGAGAAGGGATTTAGCTAACACTTCCTAAGATTGCGTTCAAGTTATGCGATCATGCTACACACACACAACATGTCATCTCTCAATATAAATGCTATAGTTCCTATTTCTAGGACGCATGTGATGTATACAATAATGTCGATAGGACTTATGTCTAAGCCTCTATTCTTGTCTATGCGATGATGAATTATGCACACATACACAAAGTGACCGCATACTATCATATCCTATTTTGAGGGTGCATGTGATGCATAATAGCAAACATAACTTATGTCTAAGTTTCTATCTCTTGCTTATGTGGTTCTAATCTGAATCTCTCAAGCCTAGATTCTAATATGAATTTCTCAAGTCTAGATTCTTTCTTTAGACTACTCTCTCAAGTATCTCTAAAGACTGAATAAGAATGATGCATACATAAGACAAGATGATCGCATAAAGTATAAATCTTAGGTCATGCTAGCTAAGTACTTCTCAACTCATTCGGAGATTTAGCTACTCATGCGAAATATGGAGAGATTGAACATAAGTTGAAATGAAATTTCCATTGTTTATAAATTAAATGCAGAATATAGAATAATAATAGAAAGTAGAGATAAGAAGCCCGGTAGCAATGTCTTGCTTCCCGTGGCCTTTTACACTGTCTTTCACTCCAACTCTGCCTAGTAGAATATCCCTTCTTTCACAATTGTTGGCCCTCTCTTCCTTTTGTAGCACTTCCCTGAAGTCTTTCGAGCTGTCTAGGAATGATCTCTCGGCGTCTTCTTCTCTTTGCTTGTCTCCATCTTCTAAGTATAAGAATAACTATGAACACACTACGACTATCTATTTTGTGTATGATCTAACTTCTATGTATGGTGAACTCTTTTAACGATGGTGGCCTTCGGTATTTATAAAGCTCAAGGTGAAGAAGTTTCTCTCTAATGATTGCAATGATGGGCGGTCATTAAATCTCTTGCTCTGATGCGCCGATTAATGGTCACCGAAAGTTGAGTGTACTTGCTACAATGTGTCGTTAACGGCTTCTTAACTAAATTCATATTTGACCGTCATCAACTTTTTATCCCATCATGATCTATTATGCTTTCACCTTGATGTGTCGTCTTTCTGCGGCCACCTTCTTGAGTAACTTCTCATGATCGCATGATTTTGCGATCGCAATCTTTCAATGCGCACGGACGCCTAATTTCTTAGATCGCAATTTACTTGCAACAACGCATTTTTCCTACACAAAACAAGTAAATTAGCTACTTTTATGCGATAAGCGCATGCGATCGCAATCTTCTCGGTTTAACGCTTTTGGACATGATTTCGTATATTTTTGCCGTCTTATTCCCTCATGTTACTTATTTGTGCTGTAATAACACCCATTTCTACCCATTATCAATCTCTAGGAAGGATTGTATGGTGGAAACACTAAATTGAGCTGAATTTAGATGGATTTGAAGAAGGTATTTGTTGGTTTCCAATTCTACAGAATTTTGGGAAGAATTTTAGATTGCATAGCTGATCCTTCAACCTTAATCTTCAATTTATAAGGCATTTATCATGCAATCAACGTGCTAGTATGAAGGCCAACATCTACTTCATGAAATTAATGCAAATGTGAGTGGAATTTGGCAAATAAGTGCTTGCATCTTTAGTGGAAATTTCCAACTTTCGGAATTTCCTATTTGTTTTTCAAATTAAAATTTCAAAATTGATTTCTAAAATCAATTTTATGAATAAACTGATTTATTTGTTTATTAGTTTTAAAAATTAATTCAATTAATTAATTTTAGATAAAACTAATAAATATAAATTAATTAAAATTTTTAATTAATTTTGTTGATTTAATATCTAATATTAAATTAATAAAACACCAATTTCACTACAATGAATTTAATTTCATGTAATTAATATTTAAATTATAATTTAAACATTAATTGATTCTCCAATTTTGTTTAATTTCGATAAAATTAAACATTTCAATTGTGTCGAATACAATTAATCGAAACCCTAGTTGAATTTGAACGTTTCAAATTCTTAACCCTAATTTCAAATCTCATCAAAATTACTCAATTTACTAATCTAATTTACGATCTACTAAAGGGACTTTAAGTGCAATGTGCAGAAGATGTACTTATTTCTAAGAAATGTCTTCTCTTATTTTATGAGATCCAAATCTAAGGTCTTTCAAACTTAGATTAAATTTACTTAGAACAATCTCTCAATTGACCCAAGTAAGTCATATAAGCATGCATAAGACAAATCGCCTGATTCTCTTGTTGCTTAGTGGTGTTAGTTGCACACTTCTAAACTCATTTGGAAATTTATTTACGCATGACATTGATAGAAAAGATGGATAAAAGATAACATGAACATGTATTCATATTGCAGAATCTGAATTTGTCAATAAAGAAAGTACAATACAAATACACAACGGAAAAAAAAAAAAAAAAAAAAAAGAGTATAGAATCAAGTCGTGGTCTGTAATTCCTTGCTCCCTACGGCTCCTTTGACGACTGCTTCACTTAGAACATTAAACAGTAGTATCCTTCCTCCTTTCTCTAGGAATCCTATGCCCTCACTAGGGATTTTCTATGAAAATACAGAAAAAAAATTTAGCTGAGTTTCCTCTCAGAATTTTCTCGTCTCCCATTATTGTCCTTTTTACATGAAAATTGCATGGATATTTATAGGCGTTTGAGGATGCTTTTCTTCTTTATTTTATCTTATTTTTCTCATGATTGCATTTATGGGGCGCATTAAATTCCATATCCTGTCATGTCGTCTACAACGTGTCAGGGGTTCATTGAATCTTCACAAAGTTCTCTTGCCGACTACCAATGCAGTCTGTGATTTGACTCCCACCACTCATGTCGTGTCAAGCCTCATCGCTTATAGCAATGCGATCATCCACTTTTCTAGTAGTTCTTGCTTGATCGCATCGGTGGGTACTTGGTTTATGCGATCGTGCGTTCATCTGGTTGTACTGAAGAGTATTCTGCACAAAGATAGCAATATCAATCTGAAATTTATATATGTTAGATACTGAGAGTGTGTGATTGCATACTCTATTTTTTTGTATAAATTCTTTGGTAAAGAATATTGAAACTGTTGGGAATGTCCTAAACTCGCAGTTCGTAAATAGTGTTAACATATTCTATTTATCAATAAAAGTATTATTGAGTATTTTATTCAATAAATTGTTGATATTGCATTATATTATGAAAATTCAATAAACAAATCCATGGCTATAATATGAATAGTTTAACTTTATGTGGCGACATAAATTAGGATCAGGTTATAGTATATAACCAAAATGGTCTATAAGTATATGGATGAGATTGGGTATCTCATCCTGGTGACACTATTGGAAGCGGTTCATTTTGTATATTAATACAAATGATGTGATCCGAAAAGCATTCAGTAGAGACATATGAGTATGGGCATCCTATGCAATGAGTTTGCATAAGACTGGACCTCGATATAGTCACTTTTCTTTATAACAACTGTTTACTATTAAAACTGACTATTTAAAACTCAATGACCTAGGGTAACTCGATCTTAATCCTGAGCTAACTATGAACTCCTATTTATTCAGGATTCTCTTTTGATCTGCATAGGTGAGAGTAGTCCAACAACACTACTCAATAAGCCTCTCATTTTGGGGATAAGACCGGATAGATAGCTAGGGACATAGCTTTGCAAGATGGAATTCACTCCTACCTAACTTAGGATTAGTAAATAGGTTGTTCTATTAAGCACTGATGCCTAATCTTGAACAACAAGGCCATGCTCACTAATGGTAGAGAGGTCATGATTTATAAGATATACAATAAATCAAATTGTTCAATAGAGGATAAGTGGGAACTTGAGGAGCAAGATGTATTTAGAGGGGTAAAACGATAATTTTGACCTAGCTGTTTCTATCACAGACTATTTTAAAGATGCGTAAGGATATTTGAATTAAAACTTAGCCTACTCAATTAGAATCCTAATCGGTAGTCCATAAAATCAAGTTAATCAACAGAAAATTGAGGATCCTCAACCAATCAATCAATCAACAGGTATTAAGATTAAAGGCAAAGCTAAGCCAATTAATTGATTTCCATCGTTTAATCAATTAATTGAGCAAGATTTATCTAAGTTAGAAAGTAAATGCTTGCTAATTGGAATCTCAAATTAACACAACAAACCAACTTTGCTTCTAGGTGACGACTACCTAACGATTACAAATTAAAGACAATCAAAGCAATCAATTAAACATGTACAGCTAATTTGTCAAATTATCCCATACACGAAAATTGAAGAATAAGCTCAAGATAAATACTTATATATTCATAATAAAAACTCACAAAATTACAACATAAGTCTCAAGAATTGAATTAGAACCTAACTAAACTAATAAACCTAAACTAAGTTTTTACCCTTTAGCCACTGATCATGCTCGAATTCATTATAACTGGTATAGGGGAAGAGTTTTTACAGAATTTTGGTGTAAAAAGGAAGCTAAAGCTATGCTGGACAGAGTGACAGCTATCAAGAATTGGTGTAATTAGGATGATGTTGATGAAGATGATTTCAGTTGACCCAAAATTAATTTTTTATAAAATTGTCACAGTGTCGCAACGCCAGGAAGAGTGTTGCAATGCTGCGGCACATAATGGTCGAGCATCAGGCGTGCATTACTGTGCTAGCCTGACGCTGCATTACGCGCGCGCTGGGGCTATGCATCCATCAAAGTACATAGCATTCCAATTCTCACCAAGTGCGTTGAAACGTTGCCTATTCTGTCTTAGAGCGTTGGAGGGCAACATTGAGGAGTGATGCGATGATGGCGTTGGGGCATCTGCAGAGCGTTGCAACACTTGGGACAGCATTGAACCGCTGCTCTGCACTCGAGCATTTTGTCTTTTAGCATTGAACTAGCATTAAACTTAAGCTTAATAGGAGCATTGCAATGCTTGGCTGGGCAGCAGTCTTCACTCCTTCTTCATTTGATCAATTTAGCTCAAAACTTAGTTATTTTAGCGCACTTTTGTCCTGAACGTTGATTCGACTACTTGTACACTCGAATCCTACAAAATGATCCATTTAACCAAATTAAGTAGTTAAACAACTCAGAGTTAAGCGGAAGAAGATAGCACATTTCTAGTGCTATCAATCGCATAATCCACTTAGTTGTTTAGGAAGTGTTAGTGATAATTCTTCTCAACCCTTTCATCATATATTTGTCATTAAATTCACACTGCTTCATTTAGACATAATTTTCATCGCATAATACTTAGATTTAAAATAGCTTATTCACTCAAAATTTTGAACATTTTAATTTGCACTACAATCATATATATAGTTTCACCGCATGTTAGCAAGCAATCCCTGTGTTTAACCCCTAGACTCACCAGAACTCTGGTTGAATTTACACTTCGATTAGACCAGATAAAACTAAGCTAACAACCACAATAGTCTTATCAATGAATCAGATTTTACTAACACATCAAGTTTTGGCACCGTTGACGGGGATTGTGGTAACTAAGTGTGCTAAAACTATTTTTATTGATCTTTGCAGGCCTCAACTTTCTGGAATATTGTACCTTGAATACGAGAAAGGCACAAGCACTGTATTAACAAAGAAAATACTCTCGAGCTCGTATACGACCCAGAAATAGAGAGAACTTTTCACAGAAGACAAAGAGCCAATAGAAGAAGACAACAAAATGGAGCTCGCAGGATGGTCGTATAGTAGAACCACCTGGAGGAACTACGAGAGGAAATTAATCACAACGAAGCACTTGCCAACCCAATTTTGTTGGCAAATGATTGCAATAAACTCATAAAGGACTATGTATCACCCAACTGATATCTCTCCAGGAATCATGTGACTAGCCTTAAATGGAACAAGATTTGAAATGAACCCTGTAATGCTTCAAATGATTCAAGCAGCCGGTCAATTCGGGGAAGACGTGGTGAAGATCCCCACACTCACCTAAGGAGTGTTATCGAAATATGTAACACATTTGTATTTCCAAACATCACACCAAAGGAAGTATGACTTACATTATTCCTATTTTCACTATGTGACGAAGCTAGAAAGTGGTCGTACTCGCTTGAACCAGGGGAGATTACTTCATAGGAACAAGTAGTAGAGAAGTTTATGAAAAAGTACTTCCCACTAACAGAAAATGCAAAGAGAAAAAGGTTGATTGCAAACTTTCAGCGGGGAGAATAAAAAACGTTCAGCAATGGGTCGGTGAGATTCAAAAGATTAGTTAGTGATTGTCCGCATAATGGACTTCCTGACTATCTCCAGATGGAAATCTTTTATTATGATTTAAACTCAAGATCACAGACCGCTGTGAATGTTGTCGTGACATGAGGACTACTGGACAAGACATATATTGAGGCCAAGAATATTTTGGACCGGATCTCGAAGAATCACGAAGATTGGCAGGAAATGAGTATGGTTCCAAAACGAACAGAACTCAGAATAATGATGCTATCGCATCTCTACAAACACAAGTTAATGCAATGACAAATTTGCTACAGGCGATGAGCATGACAAAGACCGGTGTGAAGGGCGGACAAGTGAATGTGATTGCCCAAATGAACAACGAAAGTTGTTTCCTTTGCAAGGAACCTCATTCCTTTGAGGAATGCCCGCGCAATCCTCAATCTGTCTACTTCATTAAAAACAATCCTTTTTCCAACACATATAATCCTGGTTGGAGAAACCATCCGAATTTCTCTTGGGGTGGTAATCAGCAACAAGCACAAGTCAATCCTCACAATGCCTATAGAGATGGACCACCAGGGTTTCAATAAAGATCAAACAAATTTCGCAAACAACCAATTCATCTCAGTTATCCATATCCTCTTCTTTTGAAAATTTACTGAAGGAATACATTCAAAAGAATGAAACAATTCTTCAAAATTAAGCAATATCCATTCGTAATCTTGAAGTACAAATGGGCCACATTGCAGATGAATTAAAGAACAGGCAACAAGAAGCACTTCCCAGCACCGTAGAAATTCCTCACCACATGAGAGACAAAGGCAAGGAACAATGTCAAGCGGTGACATTACAGAGTGGATGCATAACAGTAGAGGCTGTAAAAAGAAAATCGCATGAAGAATCTAAAGTTCAACAAGGCAAAGATCATGCGTCCGAGAAGAGTGTCCTTAAGGAAGAACAAGAATCAGAAGAAATAACCACAGCAACTCCTATAGCATTAACACCACATGACGAGTAGTCACCTTCATTTCCACAAAGGCTGAAAAAGAAAAAAAAGGCAATGAAAACAAATATCAATTCTTTCTTGGAATATTAAAATAGTTGCACATCAACATCCCTTTTGTGGAACCAATAGAGAAAATGCTCACCTATGCTGAGTTCTTAAAGGATATTATATCCAAGAAAAGGAGCATAGGAAAATATGAGATGGTGGCTCTAACGCAAGTCAGCAATACGGTAATTCCTCCCAAGATGAGAGACTCTAGAAGTTTTACAATACCTTGTTCAATAGGAGGAATTTATATTGAGCATGCTCTACGCGATCTAGGGGCAAGCATAAAGCTAATGCCCTTATCAATTTTTAAACAATTGAAAATTGGAGAATTACGCCCACATCAGTGACCCCCCAATTAGCAGACTGATCACTTGTACATCTGGAAAGGAAGTTGGAAGATGTGTTGGTTAAAGTGGATAAATTCATCCTTTCTGCGAACTTCATTATACTTGATTATGAAGCTAATAAAGATGTCCCTATTATCTTGAGATGGCCATTTCTGTCCACTAGAAGAGCTCAGATCGATGTACATAAAGGAGAATTGCAATGAATGTCAATGGTCAACAATTGAAGTTCAGCATCATTAAGCCGATGAGCTACCCGGATGAAGTGCACTAATGCGAAAAAGATGAGGAATGGCCTTGTAGTTTTGATTGGAAAGTAGATGAAGAATCAGGATCAAAAGAGGAGGCCTACACTGCAATTGAATCATGTAATGCGATGACCGTGATACAGAAATCTTGTGAATTGCTAAATATAGAGGAAGAAAAGGGATTGAATAAAACTTCTCTAAAACAAAATCCAGTCTTGGAATTGAAGGTCTTACCAACCCATATGAAGTATGCTTTCCTAGAATAAAATGAAACCTTGTCAGTCATCATATCATCCATACTTACCAAGGAAAAAAAAGCAATCCTTCTTGAAGTGTTAAAAAAAATACAATAAAGCCATAGGGTGGACCCTTGCTGACATTAAGGGTATAAGCCCATCTTATTGCATGCACAAAATTAGATTGGAAGAGGGTCAGCAAGGCTCTATTGAAACTTAACCCAGATTGAACCCTGTGATGAAAGAAGTGGTCAAAAAGGAAATGATCTAATGGTTGGATGCTAGAATTATCTACCCTATCTCAGATTGCACATGGGTCAACTCAGTGCAGTGTGTGCCAAAGAAAGGGGGAATGACAGTCGTTTCCAATGATAATAATGAACTAATACCAACATGTATAGTTACCGGTTGGAGAATTTTCATGGATTACGGAAACTCAACGTCGCGACAAAAAAGGATCACTTCCCATTGCCCTTCATTAATCAAATGTTGGATTAATTGGGGGGCAATGACTATTTTTGCTTTCTAGATGACTACACAGGGTATAACTAAATTATGATCGCACCAGAAGATCAAGAAAAAACAACATTCACATGCCCATATGGAACGTTCACTTTTCATTGCATGCCATTTGGACTGTGCAATGCTCCTAGCACATTTCAAAGGTGCATGATGGCTATCTTCTCGAATTATCTCGAAGATTCTATAGAAATATTTATGCACAATTTTTCAGTCTACAAAAGGGCCTGGAGAATCTAGAGAAAATCTTAAAAAGGTGTAAAGACACAAATTTGGTTTTGAATTAGGAAAAGTAGCCTTTCATGGTGACCAAGGGGATTGTTCTCAGCCACAACGTTTTTAAAACTGGCCCAGAAGTTGATTGAGCAAAGATCGAGGCCATTGAGAAGCTACATCCCTCAACGAATGTAAAGACTTTGAGAAGTTTTTTAGGACATGCTAGTTTCTATCACAGGTTTGTCAAGGACTTCTAAAAAATTGCCAGACCACTAAATTTGCTGTTGGAGGTGGACCGACCTTTTGATTTCGACGACAATTGTTTAAATGCATTTGAGAAGTTGAAAAAAGCACTAGTCTCAGCTTCTGTACTAATTTCACCAGACTGGACAACACCATCTCAACTCATGTGCGACGTCAACGGATATACGACGGGAGAAGCGTTAGCTCAATGACTAGAAAGGATTCTTCGTCCTATCACATATGCAAATAAAACCCTTAATAGCGCCCAAGAGAATTATAAGACCACTAAGAATGAGTTATTGGCAGTGGTTTTTGCCATGGAAAAGTTTCGACCCTATCTTCTATCATTCACATTGATCACTCTGCTATCAAATATTTGATGACCAAAAAAGATGCAAAACCAAGATTGATCAGGTGGTTCCTATTACTACAGGAGTTTGACATAAAGATTGTGGATAGAAAAAGGACAGAGAATAAGGTCGTTGATCATTTATCAAGGCTTGAAAATCATGAAAATGATCGCATACAACCTTCTGTGAATGCCTCATTCCCTGACGAACTATTGTTGAAAATCGATGAATACTTGCCTTGGTATGAAAACATTGTCAATTTCCTTATTTGCAAACAATTTCCAGAAGAATATAACTCTCAACAAAAGAAAAGGCTCATAAACGATTGTCAATTCTCTCGAGTTCTATCTTCGGCGAAGCTTCAATCGTCAATCAGAAAGGGTTGTGGGAATGAAGAACTCTCAAAGACTGTCTGCTTATGCTCTCCTACGTGATCACAAGAATCTACCTAAGGCAGAGACCCAGATGCTTTGAATTTGGGCACCAAGGCTCTATTTATAAATCTAAAACACCGACAACATTAGTAATCCCACTCTGAATCACTGTCATTCTTGTCACAATAGGTGTAATGTCATTATGACCTTATTTCTTTGACACTCCCGTGGTATGCGTTCACGATTGGTTCTTCTAAAGCATCAACTCATCCTACCCATTTTGCGATCATCCTCTATCATGGCTATCACTCTGTAGTTGCAGCATTCCATGCGACGAACTTTTCTTCATGCAAATCAACGCATGTGATGGTCTGGGATCAACGCATGTAATTGATTCCTGTGACAACTACAAAAATAGACATTTTGACACAAGATAACGCATAATATAGGGTTAATGAGAATTTTCAATGCTGATCGACGCAAGCTCATTTTTTCCAGATGAATTCGTAGCAAATTTAATGCATACTCTGCTCATCAACCCTCATAATTCTAAATAAAAGGTTGCAATAGCTTGTATTTCTATGAGCTATCAGGTTTCAAATAGGGAAATCATGAAAGTATTGGAGAAAGTGGTTAATCTGACATGAAAAGATTGGGCTCAAAAGTTAGACAAAGCATTATGGGCTTACCGCACTACATATAAAACTCCCATAGGGATGTCCCCATATGCCTTAATCTTTGAAAAAGCATGCCACTTGCCACTAGAACTGGAACATAGGGCATTCTAGGCCACGAAAAACTCAACTTTGATTTGAAAAGTGTGGGCGAGGCTAGAAAGCTTCAATTGTTGGAACTAGATGAGTGGAGACTACAATCACATGAGAACTCCAAGATTTATAAGAGCAGACAAAGTGTTGGCATGATTGACGCATCCATAAGAAAAACTTTGAAATTGGCCAAAAAGTTTTATTATTTAACTCCCAACTTCGTCTTTTTCTAGGAAAGCTGAATCACGTTGGTCAGGAACATTCATCATCAAAGAAGTCTATCCGCATGGAGTGGTAGAATTCACCAGTGAAGATGGGACCAACACATTTAAGGTTAATGGGCAAAGAATTAAGCCGTACTACGGAGGGGATTTTCATCGTGAAAAAATCTCCATAGACTTCGGGAAGCCCAAATGATGCAATACAAGGAGTCCCCGTACTTTGACGAAACATCCATTGCGGGACGCATCGCATTTTTTGTATCCTTTGCTATTCTTTTCATTTAGATTACTTACTGCTTATTTTTTATCTTCTAATTTTGTAATTGATTGCTTCCTGTTTTCTACTTTATTATTTTAGTTTAACTTTTTTTAATTAAATATAAATATATATATATATATATATATATATATATATATATTATTTATTTATTTGGAAGCTAGGGTTTTTCTAATGCGATGAGGTTGGCGATGCGTGGGAATTATAGCCCAACGCATCTAGAAAAGAACTCATCACAGATGAGAGAACGATACGTCATTACACCTCAGGTCGATGAAAAGACGCGCTGCTTGGCATTCCTTCCAATCGCCATTAATGTGTGCAGCATCATGATTGCCTCATATCGTGAGGTAATCCATCGTTTCCCCTCCCACTCTTTGTCTATTTAATCCCCCTCTTTGCGTATCCTATTTCTTTGTGCTTTCATAAACTTTTCCTAAAACCCTAAGCTCTCTGAGCCCTTAAGACCTTCTGGCGAAACTTAAAACTTTCTAACCTTCATTGCGTCAATTTTTTTCCTCTAGCACCTCAAATGGCCAGACAAAACACCCCATTGTCTATTCGATCATCGACCCTTACCTTTTTCTACCAGGTGGTATTCCCCTCCGTTTCGATTAATCCCATCTCCTTTACTATCACCGTCATATCTATCTAGACACCGCCACCCACGGTGGCATATCAATCACCATTCAACCCTATGCTTATCTCCGTAGCTGCAGCTGCATCTCAATCCGCGTCCCCCCCCCCCCCGCCATGTTTACCTATAACCATTTGTTGGGGTTGATGCCTTAAAGTCTCGTGTCCTATAGTTTGTAAATAGTTTGTACGAATGCTTATGTTGTTAATTTATGATATTTACTTCATATCTTGTATTTTTGCTCAGTTACTTGCTTTATTTGCTTTTACCACAAACCAATAAACATAAAATCCCTGGTTATCTGTATGTGACTCAAGCATGTATGTGGTGACATACAAGTGGATCATGTCTTAAATGATAACCAAAATGGTCTGTAGTATATGGATATGGGAGGGAAACTTTATCCTGGTAACGCTACGGATGCGACCCACTTTGTGGAATGGTCACAAGTATTGTGACTTATCATAGATGGTCTGATCCTGATCATTTGTGTTGGGGGCATGCGAGTGGGGACGTCCTATACAAAGAGTTTGTATAAGACCTGACCACGAAGTGTTAACGTCTCGTTATATAACACCGTTCATGACAAAAACTTCACTTCACTAGGATGATCATAGGTAACATGACCTCAATCTTGAGTGAGTTGGGAATTCCTGCCATTGAGGGCAGTCCTTTGATTTGTATGGGTGTGAGTGGCCAGGTCACCGATTCAAACCTACCATTTTGGGGATTCATCTGATTTGGGAGTTGGGAACTCAACTACACAAGATGGAATTCACTCCTTCCTCAAGGCAGGGGTAAGTAGATAGATAGCTCCCTTAAGGACTGATTCCAGGGCTTGAACGATGTGGCACCACATACCTTCTCTTGGCCCGAGAGGTGTTCACACATAGATGGACTATGTTTTATTGTTCATTAGAGGAACCAGTGGTACTTAAGGAGTGAGATGTAACTACAGGGGCATAATGGTAATTTGGCCCAATTGTACTTACGAGCATCTGTGAAGGGTCATCGTACTCATAATTGGTTATATCCGATGGACACAGAAATATATCTGTGGTAAGAAGAGTTCAGCTGTTGGTCTTTAGTGGAATGCCTGACAGTTAACGAATGGTGGATCTCGTGGCTAAAAAGTTTAGTCGACTATTCACAGACCGTTGGAGCTTCGAGCCACAGGTCCATTAGGTCCCCTGGGTAGCTTGGATAAAGTCGAGAACCAGTATTTGGGTTAATTTGAAATGTTCAAATTGACAAGAGGAAGTTCGATTATATATGATATAATTGGACTGGTTAATTATATATGATATAATTGGCTAAATGTATGAGATACATTATTTTGGAGGAAATTAGATATAAATATGATTTATATCAAGTAAAGAAGAAAATACTATAGTAGATATGTAATATCAAACTATAGGATAAAAATATAATATGATTATATTTATTAATTAATTAGTTGATTATAACTTATCATATTATAGTTATAACCTATAGTTTTAATACTGCATCTTATATAATATATAAACCATGGTTCTTTTTCTCTATTTTATGACATTTAATATAAATCATATTTATATTAAATTCAATAACTATGAATCTTATTCATAGAAAAATATATTTGAATCATATTCAAATATTAGTTCCTCCAATCAAACAATAATGTATCAAATACATATACATTATGTCAATTATATCATATATAATTGTAATTTAATTATATCATATATAATCAAATTCTCTCTTATTAATTTGAACATTTCAAATTAACCCAAAAATTGATTCTCAACTTAAATCCATTGAGCTACCAAGGGGACCTTATGAACATGTAGCTTGAAGCTCCAATGGTACGTGAATAACTGATCACATTATCCACCATCCGTTAACTGTCGGGCACTCCACTAAAGACTGAAAGCTGCTCTCTTCGCACTACAGATATATTTATGTGTCCATTGGATATAACCTATCAACAGTACGATGAGCCTTCACAAATCGCTCGTAAGTACAACTGGCCAATTTACCGTTTTGCCCCTGTGGTTACATCTAACTCCTTAAGTACCATTGATTCCTCTAATGAACAATAGATCATAGTCCCACTATGACTAAACCTCTCTCGGGCCAAGATAGGGTGTGGTGCCACAATGTTCAAGACCCGAAATCAATTCTTAAGGGAGCAATTTATCTACTTACCTTTACTTCGGGAAAGAAGTGAATTCCATCTTATGTAACTAAGTTCCTAGCTTCCCAATCAGACGAATCCCCAAAATGATAGGCTTTTTGAGTCAGCGATCTGGCCATTCTCACCCATACAAATCAAAGGACCACCCTCATAAGCAAGAGTACACAACTCACTCAGGATTAAGGTCATGTTACCTATGGTCATCCTAGTGAAATGAAAGTCTCAATTATGAATGGCGTCATATAACGAGACTAAAAATTTTGTGGTCCGGTCTTATACAAACTCCTTTATATAGAATATCCCTACTCGCATGTCTAATACATGAATGATCAGGATTAAATCATTTATAGCACTTTACAACATTTTAACACCTACAAAGTGGCCCATACTTGTAGTGTCATCAGGATAAGGTACCCAGCCTTATCCATATACTACAGACCCTTTAGGTTATCACTTAAACACGATCCACTTGTATGTCTCCACATACATGTTTAAGTTACAACAATAACCATGGATCTTAGTTTATTCGTTTGTGGTTAATGCAACTAAAATATCATATATTTTATAGACAATGTGAATAAAATATCATATATTATAGATCACAGAATGTTTGTTCATACAAGTGTTTACAAACTACAAAACCCTACAAGATTTAGGTTATCAACCCCAACACAAAATACAATGCATAACTTCATTCGACAGTTGACGCAAAGGTAACACAATCAGTTCCATTATATGGTTGACTTATTTCAGAACGTCGTCACTCGCCTAATGGTGGAGCCTCCAATTCCCCCGTATCTTCAGAATCCATTGCGTTTTCCCAACGAAGATTGACTGGGCCGAAACTTACGTCGTTAGTAAGCTTCAAGTCTGGTCAAAAGAAAATTTATAAAATCGTCGAACTACTTCTATTACTACTAGCATAGCAACAATGGTAAGTGTGAAGTCGAACCACAGAGAAGCGAAGAATTAATTTCTTTTTGGCTAGATTTGACCGTGGAAAAATAGTAAAAAAACGGGGGTTTGGTTTTTTGTTTTAAAATTGAAAACATGCAAGAAAAAGTAAAGTGCAATGAATATAGTAAACGGTAATGGATTCATTTAATTCTCTGATCAAGTGGTCATTCAATGTAAATTAAATCATTGTTTTCAGCCAACATATCATATATTCGAATTATGCATGCATACCTACCCAATCGATGTGAATTAACTAATCTCTATAAAGGCAATAATCAATTAATCCGAACCAATCGAGCATTGTAATTCGTAATTAAGGCTGGAAAGACCGTGCCTCGACTAACCTACATGCTCCTAGATGCAATTGGGTCCTCAACGGCCATAAGGAACTGGAAACACATGCATTAAGATTCAGGATTCAACAATGTTGATTAAGTGTCAAGATAGCCATGTTCAAATAATCAATTTATTCGTTACATCTGGATTAATCGTGTGATGCAAAAATTCAAGGATAACCTATAAACCTATGCATGCTTATCTAATTTGTGCTACAAGGGTAAATTCAAAGCATGGACGATTACAAGAATGCGTGCAAGCTTGAATTTAACTAGCAAAGACATGCAATCATGATAGGGGCGTCAATCCAACACATAAAAGCAAGTCTAAATTAAACAAGATTCAAGAAAAACATAATTCTGAATTAAATCACAAAATTATTTATAGAAATCATCGCAGCATTACAACGCTAGAAACAACATTGCAACGCTCGACGGGAAAGGCCACGAGCGTTGGAGAGAAGCGTTGCAACGATGGCATTGTTGAATAATCGGAGCATCGTGATGCTTAGGACAACGTTGCAATGTTGAGTCTTCTGTCAAATACTCGCTACTCACTGCTCGATGGCTTGATACTCAACGCTCGTTCACTCAATAGCATTTTCTTGATTATTCAACAGCCTTTTATTCGATGATGCTCGATGGCTGATCATACTCAGTGGAACTCGATGGTATTTTAGTAATTTCAACTCCTTTGAAGCCCAGATGCTCAAATCAATTCCAAATTGCTCCAAATTAATATAAATTCTTTGCAAATTTTATCTATCTTTTGTGCTTTCTCTTGTTGTTTGTATCTTGTATACACTTTTGATCACTTATTATTTTCCATTACCTTGGTTGCCAATAATGACCTCAGTGATGAAATCATGCTCTAACACTAACGGCTAGACTGGAATTAGTATTAAGATTGAGAATTCTTTTTCTTTTGAAATTATTTCTAGGATTCAGTAAGCGTGTAGGCTTCTCGACAAACTGCTTTTACAAAATCTTTTTAATACCATCACATATTTCTTTTCTTTAGCAATGAGGACCTTGCTGCTCTCTAAATTTAAGGGTGGGGGAGGTTTTTGAGCTTAAGAGCTTTCAAAATTAGTTAATCTCCTCAAATACTTTCATCTTTCATCTTAAAATATTAAAAAAAACGCTGAGATCGGAACTTACTCGTAGTTGGATATTTACATGACACCCGTGGAGGCAAACCAAAACGAAGGCAAGAATTGTGATCAATGCAAAGCATAAATTATTGCAACTCCCTATCATAAAAAAACAAGAGATGAGTTAGTCTGAAAAGAGTGACTGGCTCATAGTTGGATGTTTGCATGATACCCCTGGGGGCATGCCAAAACGGAGGTCAAACGCTTGGATCAGCGCTAGATCACCGCAAAAAAATAGCAACGAGAGATTCTTTTATTATTATTTTGTTCAAAACCTCCATTTCTGAAATATGAAATTGTCTTAGAAATGAGTAGATGATTTTTAAGATTAAGCCTACAGTTTCTCAAGGTTAGAAATAAATTTAGAAGAAAAAGGAATAAATCTTTAGAAGGTTTTAGTCTAGAAAATTTGGTTAGGCACTTTGAGAGGTCTAGGCAACCAATGAACGCGATCAAAGTACAAAAAAAATCATAAGTATATGCTTGAGGACAAGCATTGTTTTAAATTGGGGGGTGTGATAACTTGTAAGAAATACAATTTATTGCATCTCTTCCAAGTGAGAAATAAGAGAAAGGCATAAAGTTTTGACATTCTTTACCAAAGAATTTATACAAAAAAAGGAGTATGTGATCACACACTCTCAATATCTAACATATCTAAATTTTGGACTGATATTGCTATCTTTGTGCAGAATACCCTTCCGCATAGCCAGATGAACGCACGATCGCATAAGCCAAGTACCCACTAACGCGATCAAGCAAGAACTGCCAGAAAAGCAAATGATCGCATTGCTATAAGCGATGAGGCTTATGACATGGATGGTGGGAGTCAAATCACGAACTGCGTTGGTAGCCAGCAAGAGAACTTTGTGAAGATTCAATCAATGAACCCTTGACACGTTGTAGATGTCGCGATAAGATATGGAATTTAATGTGCACCATCAATGCAATCATGAGAAAAATAAGATAAAATAAAGAAGAAAAGAATCCTCAAACGCCTATAAATACCCATGCAATTTTCATACAAAAAGGACAGTGGGAGACGAGAAAAATCTGAGAGGAAACTCTGCTAAAAAACCTTCATGTATTTCCATAGAAATTTCCTAATGAGAGCTTAGGATTCCTGTGAGATAGGAAGAAGGATACCACTGTTTAATGTTCTGAGTGAAGCAGTCATCAAAGGAGCTGTAGGGAGTAAGGGATTACAGACCACGACTTGATTCTATACTCTTTTCTTTTCCATTGTGTGTTTGCATTGTACTTTCTTTATTGACAAATTCAGATTTTGCAATATGAATACATGTTCATGTTATCTTTTATCCATCTTTTCCATCAATATCATGCGTAACTAAATTGCCAAATGGGTTAAGAAGTGTGCAGCTGACACTACTAAGCAATAAGAGAATCAAGCAATCAACTTGTCTTGTGCATGCTTATATGACTTGCTTGACTCAATTGAGAAATTGTTCTAAGTAAATTTAATCTAAGTTTGAAAGACCTTAGATTTGGATCTCATAAAACAAGAGAAGATGTTTATTAGAAATAAGTATATCCTCTACACATTACACTCATCGCATGCATCTTAGAAATAAGATAACGTGGCTAGATACATTAAGAAGTGTTGGACTTAACATTGAGTGCATCGTTTGATCACATAATCCACTTAGTTGTTTAGGAAGTGTTAGTGATAATTCTTTTCAACCCTTTCATCATATATCTGTCATTAAATTCATACTGCTTCATTTAGATATAATTTTCATCGCATAATACTTAGATTTAAAATGGCTCATTCACTTAACCATTTTGAACATTTTAATTTGCACTACGACCATATCTTTAGTTTCACTGCACGTTAGCAAGCAATCCATGCATTCGACCTTGGACTCACCAAGACTCTAGTTGCACTTGGGTTCGACCAGATAAAACTAAGCATTAAACCACAATAGTCTTATCAATCTATCGCATGTTACTAATGCATCACTATCAAATGCTTGATTTTTAAATTTTAGCACATAAGTCCATACCTTCCTAGAATAGTCATCTACTAAGGATAGAAAGTACCTTAAGTTACTCCAAGTCACTCCAAGAAGGAATTCCAATTGGTCACCCATAAGTTAGCATGCATGTAGTTGAGGTTATCCTTTGAAGTATGGATTCCTTTTGTGAATTTGAGTCTCTTAGCTTTGCCATAGACACAATGCTCATAAAAGCTTTGTCTCTTAATGCCTTTATGTTGAACCAGCCTCTGTTTTAATAGTTCATTCATGCCTTAATCACTGATATGTGAGAGTCTCTTATACCATAATTCAATGCCTTTTGACTTGTTGTCTTGAGATAGTAAAAAAAACGTTAGAAAAGGACACATTCTTCAAATAGTATAGGCCATTCATCCTGACTCCAAGTAGGATTGTCTTTTCGACCCTCTTCACTTGTAGATTCTCCTTGTTACCAATATAGTAATAGTCTTGGTCAGCTAACATTTCTAAAGAGATTAGGTTCCTTCTAAATTTAGGTACATATCTTACCTCCCTTAGAATATTTCTCTATTGTCTTCTAATTTTAGGCATACAAAGCCAATTCCCACGACTTTATGGTCACGATCATCCCCCATGTAGAATGAGCCTCCTTCCCATGATTTGTAACTTACAAATCATTCTCTTTTAGAAGTCATATAATAGGTACATCTTGAGTCCATGACCCAGTCTTCCTTCTCCTTAGTCTTATATCCCATGGGATTCAATTGAGTTGCTGTTAAAATTTTAGTTTATTCATAAAAGTTTTCACCCACTGAAACATTACCTCTACCATAATCTCTTGGTTTCTGTTGTCATTTCTGTTGGATAATATCAGTAACAACAGAAGCACAAGAATCATCTAAGCACTTAAATTCACTAATTTTGGAAAAACATAAAGCATGCTCTTGCAGAAAAACAAGTGAGTTTCAAGACATACATCTTGTAGAACTTCTTCAACCTCCTTCTCCAGCTCCTATCTTCTCCAAATCTTGTTGCAGACCACCTCAAGATCTTCCCCACTATTCTCTTGGTACTCTAGATTGGGTTGTGGGACTCAAAACAAGCTTGAATCAAGGGATGAAGAAGAAATGCTCACTGGAGAAATCTAGTTGAAGAACTCTTTCTTCAAATCGAATTTTCTCTCAAATTCTGTATAGATTGCATGCCCCATTTTCACTCCAATCTCTTCATTATATTGCAGATCAACATGCAAAGGAGAGACTTGCATGAGTTGCAGCTCATGCTTGGAGAGACATGGCAAAGAAGATGCATTTTGAGTGAGCAACTAAGAAGATGGATAATGAAAAATCTTGTTTTTCCATTTTGTGTGGTTTGACTTTTCCTTTTCAATTTTATCTCAAAAATCCAAAATTTGATTTTATAAAATCTATTTTGATTTTAAAAATGAAAATTTTAATTAATTTTATAAATTAGTTATTAAATAAAACTTAATTAATTTAATATCAAATATTAAATTAATTTTAACACATATCCATCTTTATATATTTAAATATATAAATTCTCCTATTCCGTTTAATACTCAAACTAAACATGTAATTATATCTCATATAATTACTAATTCCCTTAATTCTAATTTGAACGATTCAAATTAACTTATCACGCTATTCTAGAGCTCGTCCGTTACGAGCTAGTAGAGGGATCTCGCAGATCTACAGATCATAGGCTCCAACGATTCGAGATTAATTGGCTAAACTCATTAGATGAGATTAATCCCTATTCGTTAACTAATGGGTCACTCCACTAAAGCCCATAGCTGCACTCCCCTCACCGTAGATATATTATGTCCACATGATTTAATTATAATCAGCAAGTCGACCTTTCATAGGTTGTTCATAATAATGGTTGGGTCAAATATCTGTTTTACCCCTGAGATTACGTCTTATTTCTCAAGTCCTTACTGATCCTCTAATGAACAATTGGTGTGTGACCCAATCACTAAACCAAACTCTTTTAGCCCAGTGAGAGGATGGGGCCCCTCGTTCAAGACCTGGATTTAGTACTTGAAAGAACAACCTTTCTCCTATCCCTAAATCGGGTAGGCGTGAACTCCATCTTGCACTCTATGTCTCCAGCTATCTATCCAATCTTACTCCTGAAATAGGAGTCTTATTGAGCTGGCGCTGTTGAGCCAACCTTTATCTATGCAAATCTAAGGGCAATCCCGAATAAACAGGAGTTTATAGTTAGTTCAGGATTAAGATCGAGCTACCTAGGTCATCTAAGTGAAATAATCAGTCTTATACAGCAAACAGCGTTATAAAGTAAGAGTGACTTATTTCTTGGTCCTGATCTTATACAAACTCATTGCATAGGACGCCCCCACTCCCCATGTCATAACATGTATGAATTAGGAGCACATCGTATGTAGCACTTTACAACTCTTTGTAAAAACTACAGAGTAGACCACATCCAATGGTGTTACCAGAATAAGGTACCCAACCTTATTCATGTACTATAGATCATTTTGACTATTTACTCGAACCTGATCCACTCTTATGTCTCCACATAAAGTTCAAGTACTCATACAATAGTCATGGGTCTTAGTTTATTGGATTTAGACTTTCGTACAATTTATGAAATCAATAACAAGTATATTGATAGAAGATGTTTATTATTTTACAAATTGCGAGTTTTTAGAACATAAAACTCAACAATACTCCCACTTGGACTAAAACTCCAATGGATCAATATATACAAATATATACAATGTTGAGTTTACATGGAGAGAATAAAATGTACAAATAAAATAAACTAAGGAATTACAATACCCATAAATTCTCCCACTTGTTCTAGTATTACAAAACTCATAGATCTAGTCCTACTAGGTGGCCCTGGAACACTTTAGCCAAGAGGGTCTTCGTAAATGGATAAGCTAAGTTGTCTTTGGAAGCAATCTGAGTGACGATAATGTCTCCTCTGTGTACAATCTCCCTGATGAGATGGTACTTCCATTCAATAAGCTTTCCCCTTTTATGACTTTGTGGTTCCTTTGAATTTGCAACTGCAACACTGTTGTCACAATAGAAAGTGACAGGCAGGTGCATATTTGGACTACTTCCAAATCTGTCAAGAACTTTCTGAGTCATACTGCTTCTTTTGCTGCTTCGCTTGCAACTACATACTCAACTTCCATTGTGGAGTCTGCAATAAAACTCTGATTGATACTTCTCCACACAACTACTCCTCCATTTAGAGTGAATATTGACCCTGAAGTTGATTTCCTCGAATATCGGTCTGAAAGTCAGAATCAGTGTATCCAGTAAAAATCAGATTCTTAGGACCATACACGAGCATATAATCTCTCATTCTCCAAAGATACTTGAGAATATTTTTAACAGCAGTCCAATGGTCATGACCAGGATTGGACTAAAATCTACTGACAATTCCTACGACATAGCATATATCGGGACGAGTACACAACATTACATACATCAAACTCCCAACTGCAGATGCATATGGAATTTGATTCATCTCCTCAAGCTCTTGAGGTGTCTTAGGACTCTATTCCTTAGACAGGTGAATTTCATGCCTGAAAGGTAAAAATTCTTTTTTGGAATTTTGCATTTTATACCTAGACAACATCTTGTCTATATAAGATGCTTAAGATAAAGCTAATGTTCTGTTCTTGCGATTCCGAACTATTTGGATTCCAAGAACATACTGTGCTTCTCCCAAATCTTTCGTTCGGAATTGTGAAGCTAGCCATTTCTTAACGTCAGTTAGATATTCTACCTCATTGCCAATTAGTAGAATATCATCAACATACAACACCAGAAAAGTGACAGTTTTGTTGACGATTTTTATGTATACACAGGATACGTCAATATTTTGTTCAAAGCCATAAAATTTGATCACAGTGTCAAATCTCATATTCCAGGATCAAGAAGCTTGTTTTAATCTATAAATGGATCGATTAAGCTTGCAAACCTTTTGCTCTTGATCCTGTTGTATGAACCCTTCTGGTTGAGATATATAGATACTCTCTTCAAGATAGCCATTTAGAAAAGCTGTCTTGACATCCATTTGTCATACTTCATAATCATAAAATGTGTCTATGGACAAGAGTATTCTAATAGATTTTATCATTGCAACTGGAGCAAAGGTTTCTTCAAAATCTACTCCCTCTCTTTGGGTAAACTCTTTTGCCACGAGTCTAGCTTTATAGGACTGTACCTTACCAACTTGGTCTCGTTTTCTCTTGTAGATCCATTTGCAACTGATGGGTTTTACCCCTTCAGGTTGATCTACAAGATCCCAGACAGAATTGAAATACATAGATTCCATTTCAAAATAGACTGAATTTTGGCACCCCTAAACATTAATTAAATTAATATAATCAAATTATATCAATTTAATTAATAAAATAAATAAATAAAACATAAAAATATAGAATCCATTTATCGTACTCGAGCTCACAATGATGAATGTGTAACACATTTGGTGGGATGCGTGAAAAAATGTCGGCGATTCTTGGTAATTTGGTGGGTGAGTTTGAAAACGTGGACTTTGAAACGGAGGATCGATGTTGGAGTACAACCCCTTGAGTTCGAGTTAAACTTATCCTCCAAAATCTCAATGTTAGCCAAGTTACTTAAATGTCACACTTTTTTTTCAATGAGATTTTCAAAAATAAAAAAATAAGAAAAACTATTTACACAAAATAGTAAAATTTTAATCTTATTTGATAGAGGTGGATAGAAGTCTATCAATGTCTATCCATGATAGAAACTGATAGAAGTCTATCAAAAGTCTATCACTGATAAAAGTTTATTAGAAGTCTATCACTGATAGACACCTATGAAGCACAAATACTTCATGTGAGGCAAAGAATTCGTATCAAACACGTATCAAATATCGATACTACACGCGATTTGATGTATCTATTTTTATGTTTACCTTTTTTAAAGAAAAAAGATAAGCAACTCATCTAATCTTTCCCAATCTTAAACTAGGCATCCTATTTAAAAAGGTCACTACTCGAGTCCAAAACTAAAAGAAAAAGAAAATAAAAGATCAAACTCTAGAATATCATCTAATTTTCATTTTCACATTTTAATCCCAACAAGCTCCTCCAAAATATAACCCAGTTGAATATCTTCAACAATTCAACAAAGAAGTTTTTTGTTTATCTTCATACTTCTCTCTCTAATCTTCTTCTTCTTCTTTGATCAATACGAGACCATTTTTTATTACATTTTATTGACTGTTTTACTTCAACATTTTAGATATTTTTTGTATTGTACGTATCAACGTATTCATATCTCGTATCTGTATCCATGTCTATGCTTCATTTCATTTTTTTTTTCAAGTACCAACTCAACATGAAGTTAATAGCAACTAGCTCTACATAGAATTCCAATTTTCTTTTTTTTTTGAAATATATTGTAATTAAAGTGTAGGGTGGGAGAATCGAATCTCAAACCTCGAAATCAATAATACAAGCATTATGTCAATTAAACTACGCTCTTGTTAGCAAGAATTCCAACTTCTCTTGTAAATTAAACAAACCTACCTGACTTTCAAAGAAGACTGATTAATTGTGAGTTTAGTGGAAAAATAATCGATCAATCTTCATCTAAACTCTAAGAACTCTTTCCCAAAATGGTTGTGTAGTTGAAATCCCCACTTTACCCTCTGTGAAGGTCCCAGAAGGTTCTAAATTTATTAAGAGATGGCCAAGAGGATAGGCATTGCCCAAAAATGAAATTGACAGAGATATCCAATCTGATTTTGTGTTCCAACTGAATTACCTTTTTATTTTGATCTAGTTGTTCATTTTAGAACCAATGAATCAATGAAAGAGATATTGATAAATATTTTTTAACCATATATTTTATCATTATGAGAGTGACAACTATATTTTAGCCGTGATTTGATCAACTTTTTAAATATATGAGTGATTAAATTCGAGTGGTAATCATTTCTTTAATATTGTTAACCAATCTAAGTATTCTCTCTTTTTTTTTTTATTTGTATTCTACCACTTTATTGTTATATTTTTCTTATAATTCAACCTTTGAAGTAAAAAATATCTAACCTATTAGTTGAAGGTACATGTCTTAATCAATCATGTTGGAAGTTCTTTAGATATTTAATATACAAATAATGATGAGGACTCTATTAAAAAGGTTAAGTTGTAGCAGTATTCATTAAACGCTAGAAAATCGTTCCTACTTTTGAATCAAATTCACAATAAATTAGGACGAATGGTATGTCGAATCCATTGTTTAATTACAAAGTGACATGTCCCCAACTGATTGTCAAGTTGTTTTGTTTTGGTTTTGCTTTGATGTTTTCAAAGATAGAGTCATCAATACAATCTTACCTTTTTTTTAAGTCTACTCTCTCATTATTATTTTATTGCCTTCCTTGCAAGTAAAGCTACATGAGACATTGTATTCTATCCACAAAGGAAATAAAATAAACTTCATAAGAGAAAAGTGGATGTGGCTAATTTTGGATTTTTGGTTTCACATGACAATTTTGGGTGATATCATTTATTATTATCCTCTAAAATCCATTCATGAAAACTATCCATCCACTGAATCCAATATTAGAAGTCCTATGCTACAAATTTGCTTTCTTTAATAAAACTTTATATTTGATTGTACTTGAAAAACAATCTATTTCACATAATATGTGTAAAATACTCAACCTCTCAATTTTAAGATCAAACCATCTCTTTTTTACAAAAAAAAATCTCCCTCTCCTTAGACTTAACTTTGGTACTTAATAATTCACAGATAAGATTCTTAAAACTGTGCAAAGCAAGACAAATGGGTAATCTTTATTTTATCCTTTTAAGAAAAAGGTCCAAACTTTAAGGTTCAATTGACTTTTTGATCATCCAAGTCAAATGGGTTTTACATAATTATATAAAGGATGAAAGATTAATAGAGTTTTAGCCAAAGTATATACCTTTCATTCTTTTTTTTTTTTCTCTAAAATGACTCTCTCTCTCTCTTGAAAATTACAATATTATTTACCTTTGAGAGTAATATCATTTTAATTTATATATTTTGAAATTTGTTTGATTTTAGTCTTTGTATTTACAGTTATCCAATTTTAGTTCTTGTACTTTCAATAAATTTTAAATTTAGTTCTCATAGTCAATTTCGATGAGATTGGTTAAATAATAATAATAGTTTTAATGCAAGAAAATACAACGTGCAAATATGTTTTTAAAATTTATAGTAAAAATATTAATAGATAATAAAAGTTTTTAAAAAATAATAAAAAAATAAACTAGAAGTAGAGATTAAATTTAAGATTTATTAAAAGTATATTGACTAAAATTAGACAAATAAAAGTACAATGATTAAATTTAAGAAATTTACAAATACAGAGACCGAATGATATTTTAACAAAAAAAAAAAAAAAAAAAAAAAAAAAAAAAAAAAAAAA